>NC_092804.1:89369286-89675215 GCF_040954645.1 Diabrotica undecimpunctata
CGCCCGAAAAGCTAATACAGAAAATCTCACAGTTTAATAATCAAGGTCCTCAGATTATACGGACTTTCGACGATGAGTTTAATATAGTAGCGAGTATAATTATTAGTTACAAAAAAACATTAATACATTCAATAGGAAAAGCGCAGAAAAGGGTCCTCCAAATCAACGATAATAAAAAATATATATATGGCTATCATAAGAAGAGCACTACGAAACAGAATAGGACATAATATTTTAATAGAACAGTACAACTTTAGATTCAGAAACTCTATAACATCTGTTTAAGCGTACCCGGGATCCGACATAAATTCGGACCACAATCCACTTATCGCCAAAATGAAACTTAGTTTAAAGAAAGTTCAAAGACCAAAAATTATGAAGTACGATATTAACCAACTGAAAAATAAAACCGTAAAGGAAAAGGTACAAAAACGCCTAAAAGAAAAAACGTGAGCTCGTACAGAAAAACCATGGGCCCGTACAGAAACAGATAACACAGATGTAGAACTAGAAAATTTGCACAAAGTAAGTCAAGAAATAACAGAGAAATACTTAAAACCTGAAAGAACAAATGAAAAGGAATGGACGACGGAGAAGATTCTATGTATGATGGAAGACAGAAGATATACTACAACATAACTACTATTAAAGATAATAAGAATTACTACAACAACATAAAGAACAAAATAAAAAGGGCTATTAAAATAGCAAAAGAAAATTGGCTTAGCTCGAAGTGTATAGAGTCATTACAACAAAAACATGATTCATTTAACCTCCATAAAAAGATTAAAGAAGCGGCAGGCTTATATAAACACAAGAACACTGGATCCCTGACAGATAATCAGGGAAACATAGTACTGGAAATAGAGCATAAAAGAGATATTTGGATTAAATACGTGGAAAAAACTTTTGAAGATATACGAAGTAACACTGGTATTACAACAAACACCAATTGCGAATCTGGACCACCATTTACAGTCGAAGAAGTAAAATATGCCATCACAAGCACCAAAGATGGTAAAGCAGTAGGCTCTGATAATTTTCACTCAGAATTCTTAAAACTTATGGACTATGATGGCATAAAATGGTTGACAAATATATTAAACAGTATATATGATACGGGCGTGGTTCCCCAAGAGTGGTTAGTGTCAACTTTTATAAATCTTTCAAAAAAACCCAATGCGAGAAATTGCGAAGACTATAGAATTATAAGCCTTATGAGCCATTTACTTAAAACATTTCTAAAGGTCATTCACAAAAGAATATATACAAAATGTGAGGAACAACTAACAAGAACACAATTCGGATTTCGTGATGCTCTGGGAACACGGGAGGCCCTTTTTGCTGTACAGGTCCTATTTCAGAGATGCAGGGATGTGAATTGTGACATATACGTATGCTTTATAGATTACCAGAAGGCATTTGACAGAGTAAAACATGACAAATTAATGACTCTCATGCAAGAAATTGGAATTGACAACAAAGATCTTAGAATTATCAGAAACATTTACTACAATCAAACGGCCAAAATCAAAATAGAAGACCAGTTAACTGATAAAATTGCAATTGAACGTGGAGTACGACAGGGCTGTATTTTGTCTCCATTGTTGTTCAATATTTATTCTGAATGGGTATTTAAGGAAGCTTTAGACGGTTGTGCGAAAGGAATACTAATAAACGGTGAATGGTTGAATAACATTAGATATGCAGATGACACTATAGTTTTTGCCGATAATCTGAATGACTTTCAGATATTAACAAATCGCATAACAGAAGTCAGCAACAGATACGGACTAGCTCTTAACATAAAGAAAACCAAATTTATGAAAATTAGTAAAAAACCAATACTAAACGCTCAACTTACAATCAACCAACATAATATCGAAAGAGTCGAGCAATATACATATCTAGGCACCAATTTAAATAGCCAATGGAACCACTCAACAGAAATTAAACAGCGAATAATAAAAGCAAAAGCAGCATTCGTTAGAATGAGAACCATTTTCAACAGTCGAGACATATCATTAAAAACAAAATGCCGTCTATTGAACTGCTACATATTCACAGTTCTGCTCTACGGAATGGAAGCATGGACACTGACTGTTGCATCTATGAATCGGCTAGAAGCTTTCGAAATGCGGTGTTATAGGCGCATCTTACGTATATCCTGGGATGACAGAATTACCAATGTGGAGGTCCTGCGTAGAATGGGGAAAGAATGTGAAATTCTCATGACCGTTAAAACTAAAAAGTTGCAATATCTAGGACACGTAATGAGAAATCAAGAACGGTTCGGCCTTCTCCAGCTGATTCTCCAAGGGAAAGTAAATGGTAAGAGAGGACCGGGAAGAAGACGCATTTCCTGGCTTTAAAATTTACGAAAGTGGTATAACACGACTACCACTGAACTGTTCCGCGCTGCAATAAACAAAGTAAAGATAGCCGTGATGATCGCCAACATCCGGAACGGATAGGCACTTTAAGAAGAAGAAGAAGAGTACAACTTTGAAATGGTTCATCAGTCTAGATATTTGGGATTTAAGAGCACTTTTAACAAAAACACTACAAAAGAGAATAACAGAATACAAGCTGGCAATGCTAAGTTTTAAGCAAACCAATTAAATCCAATCTTTATATTCCTGTTTGACCTTAGCATTAGTACCCGGTCGTAAAACATTTCTGGGGCTTTTCTTGTGAGTTTTACTTACATTGTTTTATATATCCTGATTTTAGTAGTTTGTATTACACTCCTGGATTTAAACTTTCAAACCTTTCAAAATTATATGGGTTTATTGTTACGTTATATACCCTATTCATCGTCTCTTTTGTCTTTTAATGAACATTTATCTGATTTTCTCGTTACTGACTATTATACCGTTTTTTTTTGCTGGTAATAGCATTACTCTATAGTATTCTAATATTTAATTGATGGATTAAATCCGGATAGCGGATAGATAATCTTTACTTTCTTGTAGAAATTATATTCTAACACACAAAAAACCTATTAAATTGCCAAAACCTTCCTTGCATATTATATATACTTATAAGGGGCAGCAGCAATATCAGTACCATAATAATGCATATAGTCCTGGACTGGCTAGTCGTTGGATAATAGAAAGCATGAATGTATCAGTTTTAATGGCTTGCTAAAATCGGGGAGCAGAGATATCAGTACCAAGTTAATAACTCTTGGAATTGTTGCTTGACCGGCAAAATATTAAATACCAGAAGGTATACCGGTAGCAGTCTCACTGCGACCTCGATGGAGAAGGCAAAGCGAAACAACTTCATTATTACTAAACAACATTATATTTTCTAGTAAAATCATCACGATTTTACAGTAAGACAAATTTTCTAATATTGGTAATCAAAAAATCATGTACGTACCACCGGATTCCCTATTTCGGTATCCAGCAAACTCCTTGTAATAACGATACAGGAAACAAAACACCAGAGATATAAATAAATAAACCAGAGATCTAATAAAATACAGGTTCTCGATTCAAATAAATAAAAAATGAACGAACAGCTTACCAAAATAGAAATAACGTCCTTTTAACATGTAATCCATTAACGGTCCAAGGTACAAAGCAGCTCCTAGCATAATGCTTATGATATAGATTTCATAAGAAACTCTCTCCCGTTCGTAAACGACATCTTCAACAAAGTCCAGAGAGCATGAAAAAAGTTTCACTTAAAATCAACGAGTTGAAAACCAAATACAAGCAAATACACAGAAAAGACCAATTCAATAAATCTAGATAAAACATTAAAGTCAACAACTACGTTTTTTAAAGTATGGAAGACTTTAAATATATTGGATCAATAATCAAAGTTAATAATAAAGCCACTGAAGGAATAAAGAGCATAATACAAACTTCAGACCTATTTTAATATAGTGATGCGAATTATGAAGAATGACTAAAACAAATAAGGTCTTATTACTATACTGCTACAAATCCGTATAGATTAAGAACAGAGACTGAATGAAGAAAGCTCTTATAAGTCCAGGAGAATTAATTTTATTGACTAAGTTAGATCGGACACAAAATCGGATATCTCAAAAAATTAATATTTCTCACGAGACTCACCCAGTGTTGTAGCGCTATGTAATGATGACGATAAAAAGAAAGGGCAAATAAAAAAAGCAACAAAAATCAACCAATGGTGCAGAGCTGCTTAAAAATCTTGATTAGAAATAATTAATAATGTATATTTATAGGTCATTTCCAGAGCCAATGTGCTAATTGTGCGTAAAATAAAACTTTTTAGACTAAATCTGCTACAGGACGGTGTGACCCATATACATCCAAAGCTTAAAACCATCGATGTTTGTATTAAAGATGAAAATTTTATTTTTAAATGCTAATTACAATAAAATGGTAAATTTATCGCTACGGGACATACCGATGTCGCGGTGTCTACCCGCGAATTTTATTAATCTCTTTTAAAAGAATATTGGCACGTACACATAATCACATAATTGTGGACGGTATCTTGTACATAAATACTAAGAAGGTTGTCGTTGTTATCTAAGACTAAGTTTGACAATTTACAGGAGAACCATGTTGGAGTTCTATTACTCAGGACTCCCACATGAAGAACATTTAGCTAATATTTGTGCTCCTAAAGCGCATAAGAGTTCTATAGCTCACAAAATGGGTTCAATTACATTGCAATTTTTTAAATTTGTCGTGATAAAATGAAATGATTGATTGTTGTTTTGAAAAAGTAAGTTGTTTTTTTATTTTTGTATTCCTATCATTATATAAATGTACCTGATATTGTAATACCAACAACATTTTTCATAATATATTCTGAAATGAGCTTTCTTTTACTGATAGTGATAACTAACAAAAGTTTTATTAACTTCTCGTTAATATAATTATGTAGGTATTTAGATTTTTATCTTGTTCTTACTATAGTGCTAAAACACAAATGTAGTCATAGTCTACTGTATTTTTTTCATAGGTTTCATAGTTTTTAACTGCGTGATAGCCTATGTGTCTATAGTAACTTGCGCATAGAAAATAATAGAATTTTGTACCTCATAATTTATGTTTATTATCCTTTGTTGTTTTGGAACATCTAAAAGTATAGCAATACATTTTAATTGTTAAACAAAAATTGTTAAATACTTTTTGTAGTGTGACACTTAACCTTACACAAAATCATACACAAATAGTCAAATGGTAGTAAAAGTTTCCGATATAGGCAGACGGCAGAGGCATCGCCGTGCACGATGTCCATACTATGACATGTTTTTCATACGGTTTTCGGATCGATTTTTTCAAAACATCAAATATAACTTATTTTTGCCTTTCTTTATTTAGGCTAACCGCTACTGTTTTTTTCTTCAGCGTTTCTTCTTAATCTAGATTAATGTTATATTTACAATTCTTTCTGGAACGAGCTGTAATTTTTCTCAAATAACCATATTGTTTGGTTTAGGCGCCTTACGGTTTAGCATGCTGTGTCAGATGCTCTTTAAAGTCTCTTTCAATATTCATATCGTTTGAGAAATTTTTCCCAGATACTTATATTTCGTTACTTAATCTACCATTTGAAGTTCAATCTTCTTTAAATATTAGTTTAAATGGTCCAGTAGTGTGTTCGAACAGTTCAGTTATAAGCAAAATTAGGTGTTGTTGTACACCTAATTCTTTTAGTATCAGTCATAAGTGTATCCATTTGACTCTGTCGAACGCTTTACGATAATCTATAAAACAAATCTATAGTGGGATATTACATTCCCTAGACTTTTATACTTTTTTTGGACTTTTATAATAATAGCTTTAAAATTAAATGTTTAGTGAAAATCTCTACGCGACTTTAATGCACTAAATATTTTAATTAAAAATTGACATATCTATTGAAATTAGACAGTAAAAAATTATGTCATTAAAGATTGATTTATAAATGATTGTAGTTTAAATTCAACTACGCTATGAAACAAATATTGTATGTCATAAACTGCAGTAATCGAAAAATTACAAAGACCTTCCTGTTGTACAGAGTTTTCTTTAATTAATAGGGTAACAAACATTATAATCCTACCAAAGGGGCTTCTACTTTAATAAACTGTTACACGATTACTCTATCCGATGTACGTACATTTATGGACTAAATGTTTCAATGCCAATGCATTTTAACAAAAAATACTAATTAATAAAAATGGAAACTTAACTTTTCCAATTAAGTTTATAATAGACACTTTCTTATTTTTGAAAATATATAAAGCAAGTAATATATATTACCGCCTTGTTTATTAAAACTAAAAAGGAAAATAAAGTTAGGTGTCGGTTAACAATTTATATTTAACTTCATTAGCCAAATAGTCCTGAAATTCCTCCATGACTAAATTGATGGATATTTAAATAAATTTCAAGTTCCAAAGTGTACCTGCTGTAAAATTTGAAAATCTACTACTAATACAATTATTGGCAACATCGCAGGAGTTTAGAAATGTACACAAAATGGTAAATACGGATCCCAAAAATGGTTTATCCTGTTGTGGAGTCCACTTAATTCTACATGTTGGTCGGAGTCTACATAAAGCGCTACTCAGATAATAGTATACACGGTGTATATTTTACTGGAGTTAGTATAATACCGTTTTAGAACAGAGCTTACATTAACCGCTAGATGTATATATATAGAAATGTTTCTTCAACGTCGATATTCCCAAAAAAAATCTTTATTTCGAAAATAAGTTACAATTTTTTGAGAAATTCTACAAACTACTACATTTAATGATTTAAAGTTGACTATTGAAACATAATAATTACAATAATGATAAAAATATTGATTTCTTCCTATTTATAACGTCGGATATCGGAATCTGCTGATTCTTAATAGTAAGGGAGCTTATGGCTACATTTCTCCTCCCTCCATTGGTTGGGACTTCGTCCTCGAAGTTTTGGTTACTTCGGCTATCAGCTCGTCTAGTATCTGGATCTGGGCAGGATGCAATTTTTCTCCAAATAGGATTTTGGAAATTCGTTTTCTTTTCCTAATTAGGAAGATTATTAGGTAAGCTAAAATAGTTAAAAATATTATAACAGAAGTGGTGCTCAGTCCTATGGATAATCGGGGTAGTACTTCTATGGTATCTATTGGTTGAATTTGGCCATGTGTCTCTGGGATTGTTAATTTTTCAATTTTCATCTCATGGTTTGGTATTAATTTTATTGGAACAATTTTTGGAATGGAAATATCTTGAGACGTCTTTTTATTAAATTGGATACCTTCAATCATTATTGGTACATCTGTCGTCAAGAGGCTGGTTGAATTAATTTCTATCTGCTGGATTCTCATTGGGTGAACTATTCCTAGCAATATGACTTTGCTGGTTTCTTGGAAAAAGTTCTCTGTGATTAACGTTTTTGTGCAATTATCTACATTGGGTATGTTACATTTGGATTGTACATAGTTGGAACAAACTATGTTATCGCCTTGTCCTATACAAGTGTTGAACCATTTATTATTTGTATAGTAGCTTGCAGGTGGCAGAATCATAACATGATCTTTGTTTGGAATGGGATAGATTTTATAGGTAGTATAAGGAGTTTCATGGAGTATAGGGATTTTAATTATTATGAGCATTGTATTTGAAGTTACACAAACTAAAGTTTTTGTTGACTCTATAAGTTCGTAAGGGTGTTCATTACTATTGGGAATTGAATTTCTGGGATAAATTTTGAGAAGGTTCTCTTTAAGGTCTATTATTTCCTTTAAAGTGAATAATTCTATATTAGAGATATTAAGTTCAGATAAAGTAATGGTTCTTATAAGTTTCATTAGAAATTCGTTTATATTTTGGAGATTTATTATCTCATTGTGTAGAATGATATAGCTGTCGAAATCAGCTGATAATTTGTTGAGTGCAGATATGAGAATTGAATTATCAGAATTTAGTTTTTCTAAAAGTTTATCGAATCTCGTGTTAAAAGAGTTTCCATAAGATATTTGGTTATTAAATTTTTTTATGATTTCGTTTTGTTTATTTTCTAAAGAGATTATGTGTGATTTTAACAAGTCTAAGTCAGAGTCGTCTGGATTTCCAGTCACGTATTTGATGGCTGTACCTAGAAAATTAAAAAGTCCGCGTTTCTGTTTTCGCGTAATCTTGTGTAGATCGTCTTTTGTTTGTTCTTGTATGTGGGTGTATTGGGAGTACAGTAGCGAGAGAGGTGCATTTTTGAAGTGATCTTTGAAATAACTTGTCGGACTAGCGTCAATACTGTCGGATAATTTGTCTAGCGCAGTGGTCGCCAACCTGTCGATCGCGAGCTACCGGTAGCTCGCGGAGGCAATTCTGGTAGCTCTCACAACGATTTTAATTTAAAAATTACAAACTG
Organism: Diabrotica undecimpunctata; assembly: GCF_040954645.1. NCBI lineage: Eukaryota > Metazoa > Arthropoda > Insecta > Coleoptera > Chrysomelidae > Diabrotica > Diabrotica undecimpunctata. Next base: position 89,377,647 of record NC_092804.1, read on the forward strand.
CAAAAATCAGAGAAGCTTCCGAAAATTCCACAAAAAAATCTAATTGTCAAAATATTAAACATAAACAGCGGCAACGTTGCAGTGAGCGATCTGCCCCTGACGCCGTCAAGCTAGAATCGGCTATTTATAGAACCGACCAGCCGGACCAGCGCGTTAGTGTTCGAGAACGATCTGGATTGCTTTGAACCGGATAAATACGCACGGCGCGGCGACATTGCGCTTAGTTTAAAACTGAACGCGTAACCAACGTCCAGCAGTTGGGTTAGTAGAGAACAACAAAAATAATATTATGGCAAGCAGTTTTAAGAAGGTAAAGACATACCACTTTCATTCGGAATGAAAGAACAATACTTTTGTACAGAAGTTAAAGATAAATTTGTGTGTTTGTTATGTAGTACTTCGGTCTCCGTTGCTAAAAAAGGAAATATTGAGAGACATCATAAAACTGTACATTCTAATTTTGAAAAATCATTCCCACTACATTCTGCCGCCAGAAAGGAGAAATTGAAACAGTTAAAAAAATAGTTCATTGGACAACAATCAATATTTTTAAGAACAGTCAACAAAAATAAGGCTGCAACTGAAGCACCGTACCATGTGTCCCAGATAATTGCACAAAAAAGAAACCTTATGAAGACGGGGAAATGATAAAACAGGCGTTTTTAGAAGCTGCTGATTCGGTATTTGCCAACTTTAGAAATAAAGACGAGATAGTTTCAGCTATAAAATCTATGCAACTTTCTGCTAATACAGTGACGAGACGTGTAGAAGTAATGAGCAATGATATTTTTTTACAGTTAAGAACCGACTTAGATAACTGTGTTTATTTTTCATTTCAACTGGATGAATCAACAGATGTCGTTGACACTGCCCAGATGGCCGTGTTCGTCGGGATGGTTTTTAGTGATTTTACGATTAAAAAAGATCTTTTGAAGTTCATTCCACTGAAAGGACACACTACTGGACAGGAGTTGTTTTCTCATTTAAAAAATATTATTTCTTCCGAGAAAACTCCAATATCGAAAATGGTAGGCTTGACAACCCATGGCGCTCCAGCTATGGTGGGTTGTGATAAGGGTCTGGTGGCGTTATGTCGTAAAGATGAAACTTTTCCGCAATTTCTCTGTTACCACTGCATTATCCATCAGTAAGCATTATGTGGAAATTTCCTGAAACTCAACAACGTTATGAAACTGGTGGTAAAAATTGTGAACAAGATTAGGAGCTCAAGCGTTACAAAGAAGATTATTTAGAACCTTGGCCGATGAAGTTGACTGTCAATACGGGGACCTACTCCTTCACTCTGAAGTCCGATAGTTAAGTAGAGGACGGGTGCTGAAACGTTTTAATGGTATCCTATCTGGCATAGTTCAATTTTTCAAACAACGCTATGAACCGACTCCGGAACTAGAAAATTCAATCTGGATTAGAGATTTTGGTTTTCTCGTGGATATTACAGAGAAATTAAACGAACTTAATTTGCAGCTTCAGGGGAGAGAAAGAACTAGCGGAAATGATTTTTGATATAAAAGCATTTATCAAAAAGCTGGAGTTTTGGGAACAAAACCTAATTAACAGCGATTTCAAGCATTTTCCTATTCTTTCAGAAAAAATATCTCAAAATCCATTAGAACCCTATGACAACAAATATCATGTATAAATAATTTCTACCCTAAAGAGTAACTTCAAAAATCGTTTTAAGGATTTCAATGAAATGGCTTTAGTAGCGCAGTTTGTTGTTTCACCCTTTATGGAAATTGATATCCACCAGCAGTTTGCAGCTTGTGTTATGCAGAACTTTGGCGACGACATCGCTGCAACAGAAATGGAAGTCATTGAGTTTAAAATGATTTCGCCTTAAAATCGTTAGTCTCAAGTACTGAATGTATCTGGCCTATTGTAAGTAAAGACAAATATTCAGTTCTATGCCGTGTTGCCTTGAAAGTGAAAGCATTATTCAGTTCAACCTATTTGCGTGAATCTTCTTTTTCTAATATAAAGTTTATTAAGAACAAATATCGCAATCGACTTACAGATGAACATTTGGATAATTGTATTCGAATGGCTGCATCAAATTATACTGAAAACATTAAAAAAATTATCGATGAGTCTGAGTGTCAGCCTTCTCATTGAACGTGCTTTTTTATTTTTTAATGTTTATGTTTATGATAGTGCGTTACTTTTTTGTTGTTATTATTAACTATTTTTAAATCATACGTGACATGCCGTTGTGGCTGGATAAAAGTTTGTGTTTATTTTTCAAATACCTTCGTTTGATAGGTAGGAATGTAGCTATGAACAAGTACGGACTAGTAATATTAGTTACTTTGTTATTAGTTTATTATTAGTACCTATGTATTATGTATTACCAGTTAAACAGTAAAATAAAAACATATAATGATAGATTAACTGTGGATTATTTCATTTACGTTGCGTTACGTGGCTTCCGTGTGGGTAGCTCGCTGTTTATTCCAAAATTAACAAAGTAGCTCAACACATTGAAGAGGTTGGCGACCACTGGTCTAGCGGAATGTGAAGAAAATGTCTGTGATAGTGGGAGATTTCTCTTGATTTGCCTATCTCTTCAGCATAGTAACCATTATTCGGAATCTCCTGAATATTGAGTGGATGGACCAGGGCGAGGATTGTCCTGTGAAAAATTTGGGTCTTGAGTAGGTTTATCTACATGTTTTCGTATTCGTTTTACATATTTAAGGTGAGTGCTTGTTAAATTTTGTTTATCTGTTTTACCGATTATTTTTGTTTTGTCTTGCGTTTCTGGATGAATAGTGGAGAAAGGGGCTTGTAATTTGGACTTATGTTTTTTCTTAGAAACATATAGGGATTTTGTAAGGTCTATTTCCGGAATATCTTCGGCATTTTCGTTTTGTCTATCTAAGAGTTGTTGTCTTTTTTGTTTTTGTTTATTATATAGTTCTGCAATAAAGGGTTGGAGTTCTTCTTTATGTCTTTGATTATATGTTTCGTATATCGGAAGATCAAAGTCGAAATGTATTTCTTCTGCATAGGGTCCGTACAGAATTGAGAACGGGGAATAATCTGTGGAACTGTGGATTGATTGGTTGTAAATAAGAATGGCGTGTGTTAGAATGTCATCTAACGAATCATTTGGATTTTGGGCTTGTAAGGTCCTAAGTTTTTCAATAAGAGTTGAATGAAAGCGCTCTACTGGAGAGTTTGAGGAAGAATTGTTTACTGTTGTAAAATGTATTTCGATTTTGTGGATATTTAGGAATTCTTTAATGACTGCGGAATTAAATTCGGTGCCGCTGTCGCATACAATCTTTTTTGGGTAATTGTGGTGCGAAAAGTAGTGTCTTAATTTATTTAGTATGGAAATGGAAGTTTTGTCGGTGAGCTTATAGCATTGACCGTATTTGGAAAAAGAATCTATTATTGTGAGATACAGGTTTTTATTGCAGTGGAATAGATCGATATGTAATATATCAAAAGGTTTTTGACCTAACAACGATCCTAATTGAGGAAGTTTATAAGGACGTCGCTCGTATTTATTTTTTAGGCAAATTTCGCATTTATTGATAAAATTAGAAATAGTTGTCTGCATTGAGGGCCAATAAAATTTTTGTTTTAAATGTTTGTAGGTTTCAATTATTCCGTTGTGATTTTCTACGTGATATTTCTTTATGCATTCTATTTGTTGGTTTTCTTCTTCTATGTCCTGAAGTAGTATATTGCAAAATATTGCTTTGACTGTGGAATTTATTTTTTCTTTAAAATAGTTACAGATAAAAGGTCTAAATTCGTGAGGGATTGTTATTGCAAATTTTTAATTTGGTCTAAGGATATTTTGGAAGGTATTTGCTATTTCTGTTTTCCAATTATTTGTCAAAGTGACAGTGTAACGGTGTTTGTTAAAAATTCTTTTGTATTTAATTTCAAAATTATTTGACTCTGGTTTAAAAATAATTTGGTTTGAGGATAAATTAATTGGTTCAGGTGAAATCTCTATTCCAGTGATAGGGTTCTCAACTGATGTATGTTGTGTGTTAGTACTGTTTTGTAAGTTGTCAAAATCGGCAAGGAAATCATCTATGTCGAAATTGTCGGGTGGTTCAGCACATTCTGAATTCGGGGGTTCAGCACATTCTGAACTCGAGCTTAGGGCATTTATTTGGACTCGGCTAAGAGCATCAGCAACTTGATTCTCTTTGCCTTTTTTATATTTAACTTCAAAATCATATTCTTCTAGTTTAAGTCTCCATCGGGCTAATCTAGAAGTGGGGTCTTTAATTTTGTAGATCCATACGAGAGGATTGTGATCTGTTTCTACAGTGAATTTTTGGTTGTATAAATACATACGGAAGTGTTTACAAGAATCTAGTATGGCTAAAAGTTCTTTTTCAATAGTGGAGTAGTTTCGTTCTGCGGAATTTAGAGTTCGAGAATAGTAGGCAATAGGGTGATTATTTTGAAATAATACTGATCCTATAGCTATATTAGAGGCGTCTGTAGTCAGTACAAAAGGCTTTTCGAAGTCTGGATATTGTAAGACTGGAGAATTAGTTAACAATTGTTTGCATTTTGCAAAACATTCTAAATAATTTGGATTTGTGGGGTCGATAGTTGCTCCTTTTCGAGTACATCTCGAAAATGGGGACGTTATTTTTGCAAAGTTGGGTATGAATCTTCGGTAGTAACCGATTAAACCAAGAAATGATTTAATTTCTTTTACTGTTTTTGGTAGAGGATATTTTTGTATAGCTTCGATTTTTGCTGGGTTAGGTTTGATTCCTTCGGTTGTCACTACGTGACCTAAGAAAGAAACTTCTTTCGTGAGAAACTCAGATTTGTCTAACTGAATTTTTAAATTATTTTTTCTAAAAGTGTCAAAAATAGTCGCAATATGAACTAAGTGTTCTTGCAGTGACTTGGAAAAAATAATGACATCGTCCATGTAGACGAAGCAAAACTTATGAATAAAGGGCCTAAGAATATTGTCCATTAACCTTTCGAATGTTGCTGGGCTATTCTTTAAACCAAAGGGCATACGTAAAAATTCAAAGTGACCATGCGGAACTGAAAAGGCTGTTTTCCGAATAGAATCCGGATGAACTTCAATCTGATGGTAACCTTGAGCTAAATCTAATGTTGTGAAATAACTGGCTTTTCCTAAGTTATCCAGTATCTCGTCTATCTGAGGAAGTGGGTAGCGATCACTTTCAGTATGATCATTAAGCTTCCTGTAATCAATTACTAATCTAAATTTTTTCTGACCTGAGGCATCAGCTTTTTTTGGTACTATCCAAACTGGAGCTGAGTACGGTGAAATTGACGGTCGAATTATCTTATTATCTAATAAATTATTTATTTGTTTTTTTATTTCTTCCTGCATTGCTTTGGGATGCCGAAATCCCTTTACATAAATTGGATTTTCATCCTTAGTTTTAATTTCGTGTCTAACAGCTGATGTGAAAGTTAAATTTTTGTTTTCGTCGTAAAATACGTCTTTAAATTTTTTGCAAAGACTTATAATTTTATATTTTTCTTCGTTATTTAAGTGCGAAGTACGGATTTTGTTTTCGTTAAAATGCGTCGTTGGAATTTTTGCTATATTATAATTACAGAAGTTCTCAACTTCAATTCTCTTATTAAATTTCATAGGCATAGGTAAGTCGAAAGTGTCTAGAAAGCCGTTTTTTGCAACGTGAATAGAATTGGGAATTTTGATACCTTGAAAGTGTCTTTCGCGCAATAAGACTTCGCCATTATGAACGCTTACTGGAATTTTTTGGTATAAAGTTTCAAATGGAATGCTAACGTGAGGATTCTCAAAGGTTAAAGTATGAGTTGCGTAGCTAATTGTGGCGTGGAATCTTTTCAGATCGTAAGTTCCAAGGAGGAGGTCAAAGAATTGACTAAAGTCGGCAATTTTTACGTCGAATGTTTGTGGAATTCCATATTCTAGGAATAGTGGCGTCTTAATATTTAAGTCGTGCTTGGAAGTAATTTTCATTGACGTTAGCGAAAAAGGTTTTCGATAAATATGATTTTTATCAAATAGTTTGAGAGCTCGCGGATTTAAAATTGAATGGGAACCGCCGGTATCGATTAAAACGCGTAGATGTGTTTTGGGTGTAACGAAGCAAGGTAACCCAGGGGAACTTTCGATATTATTTAGGTTTATACAGGGGGTGGATGATCGTCTAACGGGATGGCTTGAAAATCCTGATGATTTTCATCATGCAAATCGGGCTCTTGTTCGGATTCGTAATTTTCGAAATCATTTTCGAAATATTGGGTATCATTTGAATCTATGTGAAAATTGTGGCTTCTATTAGTTGTAATTGTCATGGGCTGATGGTTTCTGGTTGTGGTAGTTTGAACACCGCTCATTGGAGTAGCAAAATTTGGTTGGGGTCGAGGAGCTTTATATTTATTTAGTCTTTGTTGGTTGTTTTTCGGAACATTGTTTCGTTGGAAGGATTGATTTTGTTCGTGAGAACTGAAATTTTGTCTCTGAGGAAAATTATAGTTCTGTTGTGGAGTAAAGTTAAAATTGGGCTCTGTGTTGTGAGTTGAAGGTCTCACATAATTCGAATGCGTGGGTTGGAAGTTTGAGTATGTGGGTTGGAAGTTGAGTGTGTGGGTTGGAAGTTTGTGGATCTTTGATTATTCGAAGATTGATAGGGTTTATTTTTGAGTGGGGCCTTTTTGTTTTGTTGGCTCTTAAGGAAGTTCATGTATTGTTGTTGATTTTTGTGGTTATCGTAGGCAATACACTTTTGAAGGGCTTCTTCTAGGGAATTTAATTCAAAATGCGATAAGTATTCGCAATAAGGCTCGTTGATTCCGGTACAGAAAGTTTTGAGGGCAATGTTTTTGAAATATGGAGTTTTAAAAGTGACTGTCGCGGGATTATCGTTTAAAGTGATGTGTTGGAGTAAATCGTTCAGATTTGTAGTTATTCTCTGATGATAATTGTCGTAGGATTCACTATGTTTTTGGACGGTAGTGGATAGTTGTGTTACTAATATGTCTTCGGAACGTCTGTCTCCGTATTTAGTTAATAATGCTGGACGAATTTCTGTCCAATTGGTTTTATTAGAATAGTTTAAGAAATTTCTAGGTTCTCCTTTAATTCGAGATACGATATGGGAATTTAAGATAAATTCTTGGGACGGATTTAAATCTTGGGTGCCTAAGAAAACTATTAAATTATCTACTGCTTTGATAAAGGTGGAGAGGTTGTCTCCAGAAGAGAATTCGGGCAGAGTTGAGCAAAGGCTAGCAATATCGCTATTGGTCATCGGCATTTTGGAACGTAATTTAGATGCAGGCTTAGATTTAGAGGTTTGTAGATTTCTTTTTATTTTTAAATTTAAATTGTCGAAGAGTAAACTTAAATTTTCGATACTATTTTGGGAAATATCATTCAATGTACTCATAAAATATATGCAAAAAATATAAATGCAAGTATATATAAAAATTCGTTGAAGTAAAATGTTATAAATAATATAAATTCAATAACAATAAATAATAAATTCAATGTAAATGTTTAAGAATTCAATTAAAATAATAAATGCTCATAAACAATGGTAAAGAAAGGAAAAACTTACGCAAGGATGATCGTGTTTGATTTCCAATACATTTTTCTCTTTTACCAGGTTCTTCAGGATTTCATTAAACTAATGTAGACCAGGAAACGACTATGTTTCTGTATGAAATATCCTGTTCGCAGCGCCAGAAATGTTTCTTCAACGTCGATATTCCCAAAAAAAATCTTTATTTCGAAAATAAGTTACAATTTTTTGAGAAATTCTACAAACTACTACATTTAATGATTTAAAGTTGACTATTGAAACATAATAATTACAATAATGATAAAAATATTGATTTCTTCCTATTTATAACGTCGGATATCGGAATCTGCTGATTCTTAATAGTAAGGGAGCTTATGGCTACATTTCTATATATATATATATATATATATATATATATATATATATATATATATATATATATATATATATATTGTTGTGGTATTCAAAATTGAAGAGTAAAAATATTAAATGTACGATGAAATCAATATTTCAGAGATTATAGAAAATAAAAATACTCCGAGCTGCCTGGAATTAACCAAAGGTAATCTTAGTCATAAATAATCTTTTGTATAAATATAACAAGTGAATACTGCGGGTACAATGAATAGAAGTTACCGATGGTTTTTTCCCATAAGCCATAAAGTATTTTTGTGTGTAAATTCAATGATTTTTCGGAATATGTAAATACCCAGTAGAAATTAAGTGTCCTTGTAGAAATAATATGAATTAGGAAAGTTTGTAGGTATTTCTGATTTTATGTGGGAGTGGTATGCAAATTTCTGATTGGCCGAGAATTTGGAAAGTGGTGATGGGTGTGTATAATGAGAGGTTGGATGAATGGATAGAGGAGATGAGAGAGTCAGTTAGTTCCAGTTTCTTAAAGTGAATGGTTGGTTTTCGAGGTGGTATCCAGGGGTAGTAAGTGATAAAGAATAAGTTGTGAGTTGGTGAAGTAAGTGTGTCCGGCGGTAGCTGATCTGGTACAAATTTGTAAGTAAACTTTTCCTACTTGTATTCTACGTATAAGTTTGGCGAGAGGAAAAGAGGCTGGCATCATTGGAAAGGTACGTGCATTCGAAGAAGAGCATTGAAGACACTAAATTGCAATATCTTGTTTAATATTGCCAATTACATAGGAGGCTGCTGAGAACTGATAGTTCATTTTGCATAGAACGAGGAATTGGACAACTCAAGGCAGAGGAAGGGTTTCAACGGGAGAAACATTCATAAGATATTCAATTTGAGAATTTTGGGTAAAATAATATTATATCATATTAGTAACGTGTGAATAAGTTGTCGATAGTCGAAGGAGATCAAATTTGTTCTGAGAGGGGACACGGAGCTGTGGAGAAAATTGGATAATTCATATAAATTTTTCTTGGTACAATCGATATATCAAAATTGCATTAAGAAGGACACTGAATATTATTTGATTTGTTTATGTAGAATAATAAGCTGGATTTTAGATTGTAATTGTATTATATTATCCATGCATTATTGAAGGTTCACGTACGTAGAACGAATTTTGTTTGATAAACATTGTATGCTAATAATTTTTGGAGGTATTTTAATCAGTTTATTTTATTACATTATCTTCATATCATATTATGTTGTTTTATTTCGTTATTCTTTGGACCTAACCCATCAGCTGTAAAGTATAGATATTGAAGCACGAGTAAAACCTGAGATAAAATTGAAAGATGTGATATAAATCATAAATCGAAAATTTTAGTAATGTTTTATATAAATTTTTTGTAAAGTTTTAAAATTAAAATTGTTGATATCACATTAATATATATATATATATATATATATATATATATATATATATATATATATATATATAGAAAAGAAATTTAATCTTTGCAGATTAGTTAAATAGTAAACTCTTAAATATTGGGGAAATCTGCAAGAAATACTCTAATGTGTATCAATTGTTTCGCCGAACGTTTTCGCCAAAGAGAATTAATTTGGCTTCTTCAGGGCTGAAAGAGAATAAATTATAATTAGCTACCATATATTATCTATTAAAACATTATTGATCTTACCGTAACTTAGAATTGTAGAGTTGTAATTCTTTGAAAGAATTACCTCCTTTTAAATGTAGTTACATTGGGTTTTTCGATTAACCTTGGGTAAGCCTTTACGTGTCAAGTTCGAAGCTACCATACATTTCAATACTTATAAAAAACTTTTTTTGCACATAGTAACAAAAAACACCACTATGTTACTAGCAAAGTTTTTTAATATTCTAACTCTACAATTCTAAGTTACGGTAAGATCAATAATGTTTTAATAGATAATATATGGTAGCTAATTATAATTTATTCTCTTTCAGCCCTGAAGAAGCCAAATTAATTCTCTTTGGCGAAAACGTTCGGCGAAACAATTGATACACATTAGAGTATTTCTTGCAGATTTCCCCAATATTTAAGAGTTTACTATATATATATATATATATATATATATATATATATATATATATATATATATATATATATATATATATATATATATATATATAGTAAACTCTTAAATATTGGGGAAATCTACAAAAAAGACTCTAATGAGTATCAATTGTTTCGCCAAACGTTTTCGCCAAAGAGAATTAATTTGCCTTCTTTCAGGGCTGAAAGAGAATAAATTTTATATATATATATATATATATATATATATATATATATATATATATATATATATATATGTATATATATATATATAGATAAGAGAATATAGAAATAAATTATTTTAGCCCTGAAGAAGCCAAATTAATTCTCTTTGGCGAAAACGTTCGGCGAAACAATTGATACTCATTAGAGTCTTTCTTGCAGATTTCCCCAATATTTAAGAGTTTACTATTTAACTTATCTGCAAAGATTAAATTTCTTTTCTATATATATATATATATATATATATATATATATATATATATATATATATATATATATATATATATATATATATATATGTTACGAGCAATGTCCGAAATTGGACAATCCTAGCATTGTACGGAAAATCTTGTCCACTTCTAGCATTGTACCCCTTTATTTTACAATCTCCGAAATAGACATAATCGTCGGACTTTGTATAAAAGAATTGCTGTACAATGTTTGAATTTCAATAAGTAGCCATTCGTCAAAGTTTGGGAGAATATGACAGATATCGAGTTACAAACATCTTCCCTATATTATAGTATAGTGATGTACCTATCTCTTGAAGCTTTATAATGTTTCACTCACATTATTACTCTATTGCAGAACAAATTATTATTATTTATATTTTAGTTTGACACAGCCTTTTATCACATTGACGATTCGAAAAAGAAGAACTCTATACATAAATAGAAAATATAAAAATATCAAATAATTAATAAGAAATGTTCGATTTTTGATTTGGTGTGTCGCTTGTCAATAATAATCAAGACGAATCGATGAGCGTTTGAATAATCATTTTTAATTTTGATCATTTCGGACATTGTACAGTTTGGGGGTACAATGCTAGAAGTGGACAATAATTTCCGTACAATGCTAGGATTGTCCAATTTCGGGATTTGCTCGTAACATATATATATATATATATATATATATATATATATATATATATATATATATATATATATATATATATGTATATAAATGTGGTCCGGTACAAGAGGATATGGCCCGGTACAAGAGGAAGATGGCACATGGAGAATCAGGAGAAACGACGAGGTTAATGAGTTGAATGAATGTTATGACATTGTAAGATTTGTGAAAAGTCAAAGACTGTCATGGCTGGGACATGTGCAGAGACAAAACGATACAAAAACAACAAAGAAAATGTTACAATGGAAGCCCATAGGAAGGCGAAAAAAAGGAAGGCCCAGAACGAGATGGTTGGATGACGTGGAAGACGACCTGAAAACAATGAACATAAGACAATGGAGAAGAAGGGCACAAGAGAGATCTGAATGGAAGGACATAGCCAGACAGGCAAAGACCCATCCAGGGTTATGATGCCAAAAGAAGAAGAAGAAATGTGGGAGTAATTGACACTTTAATAAATTACACAACTTGAAATACATATACTTTAAACATAATTCTAATTTTTTACCAAGATATTCTTCAGACAAAATATTCAATTATTAGTTATAATTGAATTTTTTTTATTAGGTGTTTAGAAAATAAGTGCATGAGGTTCAACAGTTGACAACAAGGTTCTAATAAGTGACATGTAAAGTTGTGGTAGTTGACATCATATAATAGAAATTATATTTTTCAAAGTTATGTAGTATATAGTATTTTAACTTTATTTACTTAGATATGTATTAGACATATAAATAAAAATGGTTATTAAATTTCAAATACATTTTTAAAGAAGAGTAAATTATCATGATTTATTAGATTTCCTAACATTGAATACTTAAACTAATATAAAAATATGAAGAATAATAACACAAAGCACTCCAAGTGTACATATTATATTCGCTAAAGTCAAAGTTAAAATATATTCGTTCCCTTCTATCTAACTGAGATTGCGGTAACTTAAATATTATATCATTTGTCGAAATATGTGATTTGTCTTCTACTACAGGCCACTTAAATTTTCCATTCTCTTCATGTTTGAGGAATGAGATCTCATAATCGGCATTATCTGAATCTTCCTCGTAATCAGAAATATTTATTATCTGGCCAACGAAATATTTATTCGTTTTCTTACCCAAAAACTTAACAAGCACAAAATCATTCATGCTGAATTTCTTTATTAATTGGTCGCTATTGAATGATACATGCTCAGAGTTTAACTCTATCTCACTTGTTATTAACTCAAAACTAACATCATTTGTAGAGGAACCAGATTGCACCCATTTTTTATCTGAATCACTGCTAGAACTTTCAACCTTTTTTTTCTTTGTTCTTTTTGTTTGACTTTTAATGCCTCTGTCTCTGCTATTTTTGGTTTTCTGTTTTCTGCAGTGTTTATTTTCTGCCTTTCCTTTTTCTGTGTTTCTTAAATATTGTTGATACGAATCGGAGCTTACTACAGATGGGAGTTTTTCCTTGGGCTGTCTTTTCAGGCCAAAACATGACGGATTTAAATGGAAATGGGATTATTTTACCCCCCATCCCCAGTACACTGGAGCTTTTATTGGCATTGTTTTGATTCCTTTGGTCATATATATATATATATATATATATATATATATATATATATATATATATATATATATATATAAAACAAGAAGTTCATACAGAATCTTTATTATAGCAATCAAGAAGCTACAAGTTACAAGTTACATGACCCTGGCCGGAATGGCGGTACCGGATGACATCTCTCTGTCATCGGTCTTCTTCTTTTTTACCTTTAACATAATATATTACACGTTCCCCTTTTTTTTAGATAGTACAAAACTAAAATACAAATTCAACTAAAATACAAATACAAACAAGTAGCCACAATTTTAATTTAAGACATAGTCCTTTAAATATGTAGGAGGCTTGTGAGGTCTCTTATTTATTTTAATGATAGTGTTACCTTCCTCCTCATCTCTTACATTCAGTAGGTTATCTGAAATGCAAGTGTTATTTTTAAATCTAGGTAAATCAACAATAACTTCATTATTTAAATTAACATTTTCAAACATCTCAATCTCAATATCAGTAAGACCTTCATGGTCACTATGATTTTCACAGATATCACTATCATTCTGACTCACAATTTTAATATCAGATTCAGTTGGGATATCATATCTACCATGACCAGTTGGGGTACTAACATTGTGTACTTCGTTATTGTCAAGCAAGATATTTTCATTTTTAAATAAATTCAAATGAAGATTGTATAATAAAAAGTCTTTGTTACACGATAAATTTGTTTTATTTAGAAACTTTCTATTCCGTCTACATTCTGTACCTTTTGAATCCTGAACAATATAAGACCTATCATTAACTATGTCTCTTATTGCTCCCCTTTCCCATACTTTTTCTTTCTGAATTAAAATGTTATCCCCTTTATTAAGTTTATCTAATTCTTTTGCATTTCGGTCAAAATATATTTTTTTAACATTTTGATTGTTTCAATTTTTCCTGTATAATACTGGAATCTAAAACTTTTCGAATTAGATTTTCATTAGACATAGGTATCCAAGTTTTTAACATTCTGTGCAAAAATAGTTGGGATGGAGAATAGTCCAGATTTGTTAATGGGGTGTTACGGTATTCCATAAGTAGAATAGGCAAATCTTTAGTGGATTCAGACTTTTGTAACATTTGTGTAGTTATTCCTACATATTTTTCAGCAGGTCCGTTTGATTGGGAATGGTACGGACCGCTAAAAATAATTTCAAAATCCCAATCTTGAGCAAACTTTTTAAAATTCTCAGAATTATATGGCATATTATCTGCATAAAATTTTTCCGGGATACCGAATTGAACAAATTTTTCTTTGCAAAAATTAATTACCTCTTGAGATGTTTTACCTTTAGTTTCAGTTACTTCCAACCACTTCGAGTAGGAATTCACAATCAGTAAACAGTTCTTATTATCGTATTGAAAGAAATCTGAAAACAAATATTGCCACGGTCTAAAAGGTATTAAATGATTAATTAATGGCTCTTTTTGATTGGATCTTTGAAATATTTGACATTTTTCACACTTTTAAATCATATCCTCTATATCTCTACTTAAATAGGGCCAATATAGTAATTGTCTAGCTTTGGCTTTAGTTTTTGAAATACCAAAATGTGCTTTATGGACCAATTCCAACATTTCTGTCCTTAGTGAATTTGGAACAATAACTTTATATTCCAAAAATAATAAATTATTAGATAAATAAATCTTTTCTCTTAATTTATAGTAAAACTTTAATTCCTTGTTCAAATTTTTATCACTAACAGGCCAAGATTCAACACAGTATCCTTTTATTTTTCTTAATGTTTCATCATTATCAATTTCCCTTTGAAATATTATTTTCTTATTCTCACTCATAGGAATATCCTTAGATATGGCATATTCCATTTCTGGATCATCCTCAACTTCTGTTTTTAAATATGACCTAGATAATGTGTCTGCAATTACCATGTCCCTACCTGGCAAATAAACAAGGTTGATATCATACTTTAATAATTTAAGTAACATTCTTTGCAATCTAGCACTGACTTTATTAAGATCTTTCTCAATAATTATATCAAAGGTTTGTGATCACTCTGAACCACTGTTTTATACCCATAAATAAAATAATGAAATTTTTCTACTGCAAAAACAACTGCAAGTAATTCCTTTTCTATCTGTGCATACCTTTTCTCAGCATGAGTAAGACAACGGGATGCAAAAGCAACTGGATGCCCTTCTTGAATAAGACAACACCCTATCCCTTCCCCAGATGCATCACACTGTATTATTATTTCTTTTGTAGGGTCAAATATCCTCAAAGTTTGTGAATTAGTTATAAGAAACTTCAATTGATTTAATTCAAATTCATGATAACTACTCCAAGAAAAATGTACATCTTTCCTGGTTAAATTTCTTAAATTTGAAGTTATAGCTGATAAATTAGGAATAAATTTCGAAAAAAACTTGACCATACCAAGTATTCTAAGAACTTCTGACCTATTTTTAGGTGATCTTAAAGACATTACTGCTTCTATATTTTTAAAATCTGGTTTAACACCTTTTCCTGATAAGATATGTCCCATAAATGATACCTCAACTAATTTGTATTGAAATTTTCCCCAGTTAAATTTTATATTGTTATCAATAGCAGTTTGAAATACTTTTTTAAGAGCAATGTCATGTTCAAGTTCATCTCTACCCGATATAATAATATCGTCAAAATATATATCAACATTATCAATGACACCAAACATTTCAAAGTTCTTCCGTTGGAAAATCTCTGGTGCAAAGCAAATTCCGAACGGAAAGCGATTGAATTTGTACCTTCCAAAAGGTGTGCTAAAAGTACATAAATCTGAAAGTACATAAATCTTTTTTTATTTAATTCAATTTGCCAAAACCCGTTTTTCATATCTATAACACTAAATATGTTTTTTCCTGAAAGTCTACTTACTATATCATTACACGTTGGTATAGCAAAATGTTCTCTACGAATAAATTTATTAAGTGGCTTGGGATCTATACAAAACCTTAGTTTATTTGAAGGTTTTTTCTCTACTATCAACAAATTGTTTACCCATTCAGTTGGATACTCTACTTTCTCAATAACTTTGTCTTCCTCCAAACTATCTAGTGTCTCCTTTAGTTTATCATGCATTGACAATGGAATTTTTCTACTATACTGAATAACTGGCTTAGCATCATCTGAAAGTTCAATATTACAATATCCTGGCATTCTACCTAAGCCTTGAAATACCGTTTTAAACATTATCAAAATATCTTCTTTTTTAGTTGGCAAGGTGGTTTCTATGGCATTTACTCTTTTTATTAAGTCAAATTTAATACAATCGCTAAGGCCTAATATTGGTTCAGCATTAAAATCAACAATCAGAAACTTTAATTTACAGGAGCTATTTTTATACTGACATTCCAAAAAAACTTCACGTACTGGTTTAAATTTAAAATTACCATAAGCAACTAGGGTTGTTAATGTTTTATTAAGTAGCAACTTACTTGATAGAGAATCAAAAATATACTTAGGTAGAATGCTGATATTAGCACCTGAATCTAATTTAAATTTTTACCTCTTTTCCAGTTACCATCAATGTTTCATACCATGAATTTTTACTCTTGGAATGACACTCATATACATATATCAAATTGTCTTTATTTTCTTCCTCCTGGACTGTCTTAACAGTTCTTTCTCCTCTAGGTGGAACAGCGTTCTTCTTACTACTACCTTCACATGTTTCTTCACTTCTATTAGGACAAGCTTTTGCAAAATGACCTTTAACTTGACAACTAGCACAAGTCTTGTTAAAAGCAGGACATCTGTTAGGAAAATGTTCATAACAGCACTTCTTACACAATAATTTTTTAAATGGTTTATACTGCTTGACAAAGTTAACATCTTCTTCTTTGGTAAGAACTTTAATATGCTCTTTGCTTAACTCAATACTCTTACAATATTCAAGGATTTTTTCAGTAGTAAGAGCCTGTTCTCTAAGGAGTCTGAGTTCACTTTTATTACATTTTAGCCCAATGATTAGCTGATCACGTATCATTCTATCTTCATAATACTCACCACAGGTTGCTTTAGTGCATTTAAATTCCCATAATCTTGCTTGTTTCTTTAAGTCAGTCAGGTACTGGTCTATAGAGTGTTCATTACCTTGAACAAGATTATGAAACTTAAAGGTTTCCATTGGAACTATCTTTTTTGGCAAAAAATAATCATTAAACGCACCTATTAATTTATCGAGAGTAGCCTGTTGGTCTTCTGTAAATGTATTATAAATATCAACACCCTCATCTCCTATGAAATTTAAAAGATTTGCAATTTTCACTTCTTCTGTTGAAGCACTCTTCCCACTTGCGGTAAGGTAAATTCTAAACTTCTGTTTCCATAAAAGCCAATAACTAGCTGGACTTTGATGCTCAAATAATGGACTAGGCGGTTTAAATTCTATTATTATTGTTAAAATCTCTAACAACCAGAAAATCTTTGGATTGGCGGGCTTCTAACCTCACTCTTTCCTTGTGGTTTCAAACTTAATTAACACTTCTACTTACTCAAAATTCGGGCAAACTAGCAGCCTTCACACCTGACACCATGTTTTGATTCCTTTGGTCATATATATATATATATATATATATATATATATATATATATATATATATATATATATATATATATATATATATTAAACAAGAAGTCCATACAGAATCTTTATTATAGCAATCAAGAAGCTACAAGTTACATGACCCTGGCCGGAATGGCGGTACCGGATGAAATCTCTCTGTCATCGGTCTTCTTCTTTTTTACCTTATAATATATTACAGGCATGAAACAAGCATCTTTAGTTTTTGATACTGTAGAGTTTTCGAGTATATATTTTTCATCTATATTTTGTGCTGTTGGAATCACATGAAGTCTACTGCCATTACTGGAACTGGAACAAGCCATTATTGCATCTTCAGTTGTTGGTACTGTAGAAGTTTCGAGTATGTGATTTTCATCTATATTTTGTACTATTGGAATCAGCTGAAGTCTACTGGTTACATTTTTTCACATAAGGAATAGGTACCTATTTCCTATTTCCTTTTCCAAGAAGGCAAAACCATCTTTATCATTTAATATTTTAGTTATTGACTGTATTAGTCATTTTGATTTTCGTGATAATCCCAAGGCATTAAACCACTTTTTCTGAAGGCAATTTTTATAATTTGTTTCTCAACATTTTCAAGAGTTTTACATACGAAAGGTGCAAAATCAGCTTTTTTAAATTAGGTGATTGAATATTATCTACACGCCACTGGTGAACTATTGCTTTCCATCTTGTTTTCATACGCTTAAAAAGTCCTATGTCAAGTTGCTGGAAAATATGAGTTGAATTGGGGGGTAATGCTATGAATATTATTCCATTTTTACTGCAAAATTCACTAGTATGCAGTGTAAAATGACTAGCATGACCATCAATAAATAATACAACAGGTGTCTTGTTTTGTGTTTGTAGCCAAGGATGAAAGACATTTGCTATGTATTCAAAGAATAGCTCTCCATTCATCCAGTTACTATCAGATTTGCCCATCGATCAAACTTTGGTACACTTTATAGGTAACATCTGTGGGGATTTTTGTATATAATTATATACAATCATAGAAGGAGCAAAATTGCCATCAGCGTTTGCAGTGATCAAAACAGTCATACATTCTTTTTCATCAGCATTAATCTGTTGGTAAACACTTTTTTCACCTTTACGAACAAGTACCTTTTCGCCTTTTGGGTTCAGAAATAAATGCAGTCTCATCTGCATTGAACACGCATGAAGGATTTTGTAGTATCTGAAGTTGATCTTTGTTTGACAGATAATTTGTTATTTTATCAAACCAATTTATTAGACCGTGCTTAGGCGAAGTTGCTCGCATCAGTAGTAAGGTTGAAGGTTTTAGTAAAGTCTGGATATTGCAGAATTCTTCGGTGTGTTTTTGCATCTTTTTTAAGACATGTGGTAAGTGGTTTTGTAATTTTGGCAAAGTCCTTTATGAATTTTCTATAATTTTCTTTTGTTGTTTTTGGTATAGGTCAGTCTATGATGGCTCTAATCTTAGTCGGGTTTGGTTTTATTTCTTCGTAGGTAACGACGTGGTCTAGAAAATCGACTTCTTTCTTAAGGAATCCACATTTGTCAACTTGTATTGTAAATCTTGTTTCCCTTAATATTTCAGACTTAATATCTCAAAAATCCTCTTAAGATTTATTATGTGTTCTTGAAGAGAGGTTGAAAATACAATAATGTCGTCCATGTAGACTAGATATATTTCTCCTATCTATAAGTCCTTTTGGTTGACTGATTTATTGGTTGACTTTTGATGGGATCAGCTAATGCTACTTGGATATATCATCAGTGTTATTGACTAGTTCGATCCAGGCAAGTTGATTACATGCGACGGTGAGAGTTTCTCTTAAGATGGCACCTTCGACTTCTTGCCTTGGGATGCCGATTGTACCTGATGCTTCTTTTACTGACAATCTGATTTGTGTAATTATTTGAGGCTCTAGCTGGACTGTATAGAATTGAGCTTTGTTTGTGATATAGTAATTAATAGGAAGAATAGAATGCTCTGTGGTAAGAGTAGCTTGGGTAAAATCGAGATTTGCTTTCAGAAGTTTAAGATTATGGCTATTACTATCCGATAAGACCATCAAATGTCTTGTGAAATTTGAAAAGATACAATTTTAAGTTAAATTAGGGAAAAATTGGTATTTTATACACAATAATCTTGTGAATGATTCTCAAAAATTGATGTAACTATAAATGGTTCATATTTAATATAATTTTTGTAGAATTTATTGGCTATATCAAGAATAAGGATATATTTAGTGGCTCCTATATTAATACGAGATTTAAGAGGGGAATTTTGAATTTTAATGTAAGGCAGCTCTTTTTGACAGAATAGGAATGCAATTCTAATACGTTTCTTCTTGAAATCTCTGAAAATCTACATCTTCTTCTTCACATGGCTTTCTTGTTCATAATAAGGGTAATCTGGATATGTGTCATTGTGTATACCTTCATCGTAATTGTTTTCCTCTTGTTCGATATTAAAGAACTTTTCTAAGGTGACTCGAGTGCTGACTCTTTGTTGAAAGTTGAAGTTTCTTTGAGATTGGGGTCTATTTTAATTAAAAGACACTTAATTAAAAGACTTTTATTTTATCAAAATGTACATAACCCAGTCCTTGGCGTTCGACCGTTGACATGATATTTAACCTAATTCTTCTTCTAGTCGCCGCACACAACATATACAACATTTCTCACCTTGTTTTTTTTTAAGATCTAGCCTACGAGTTGGTTTTATAACTCTACCAATCCTAGACATTTTTGGAGTGTCATTATTTAAAGTTACTTTTGGAGAAACAATTTTGGGTGTGTGGTTAGATTCTAAAATAACACTTCGTGGCACTGATATTGGTGTTAACTCGCTTTTTGGGGAGTCAATTGTTAAGATTGGCGGAACACTGGGAATATTGCTAAACATGTCTTGTTCTGGACCACTATAATTGACGAGATTATTACTTACAGTAGGTACTATGTTGGAATAAGTTGGATCGCCCATATCACTTCTTAAAGAGTCTGCATGAATAAATTTGATAAAAGATCCAACTTTCACCAAGTAAGTACAATAACTTAATATTTTCATAATCTTACCCCTTCGCCAAAGCTTGGTATGCTTATTTTTTACTTAAACTGGCTCATTAAATTTAAATAATTTTCTAGCTCTTACTACATTTTGTGAACCACCTTTAGCATATTTGCTATGACACGAAGGTTTGATTAAGTCAAATCTGGTTCTTGGTTTTAACTTTAGAATATTTTCAGATAGTGTAATATTTGTTTATGGACCTCCATCTGAAACTAGTTCTACTGGAAGACAAAAATTGAAAAGGTTTCCTTTAACTTTGAAATGGTTTCTGAGGCAATGGTACTGTTATCCATCAATTTGACATCTAACCATTTTGATTTTTGGTCATACATAAACAAAAATTTATGGTTAAACAACTTTAGAAAATCAATCAATATTCGCAGTAACATACACGTATAAAATTATGAGGTGTTTCTGGCCAAGACATATTATCATTACTTCTAGTGAAATTTTGATTCTTCTGGCAGATATGACATGACGCAATAAATTTTTCTATATTATCAGTTAGATTTGGCCACCAAAAATATGACCTAATTAGTAATTTGGTTCGTACAATACAAGAATGTTACTCATGAAATTTTTTTTAAATTTCAAGTCTTAATGACCGAGGAATTACGATTCTATTTCCTAACATAATACAATTCTGTTCAACTGATAATTCATTCCGGCATTTAAAAAAGATTTTTAAGTTATCATTCTCAACACTATTAGGCCAAACTGACAAAATAAGATCCTTGACTTTCAGAAGTACTGAATCTTTGTTAGTAGCTTTCTTAATATTATCTAAATTCAATGGTATTTCATTAATTAAGCTAAACGAAAAAATATAGTCGTCAAATATAGTTTGTTGTTTTAAAGGTAACCGTGACAACCCATCGGCATTGGCAATAGAGTTTTCATTTTTGTAAATAATATTCTATCTGTAACCCAACAAAGTTAACGCCCATCGAGTAATTCTTGCAGCAGCAGTTGTTAGGACATTTTTATGTTTTGCAAAAATAAATTGAAGTAGTTGATGACCTGAAATAAGGGTAAATTTGTGCCCATAGAGATATTTATGAAACTTTTTGACTGCAAATATTAAGGTTAAAGCCTCCCGTTCCAAATTACTTTATTTTTGTTCAGTTGGAGAAGGGGTGCCAGGATACTGACTGACTGGGTGGGTACTCTAGACCTAGTGGTTCTGAACACAGGTCTGGAGCCTACGTTTGTTAGGAGAGGTACAGGTACATACATCGACGTGACCATGGCGACACAAGGAATAGTGGCGAAAGCAAGAGGCTGGAAGGTTTTGCCAGACTACACCGGAACTGAACATCGGTACATCGAGTTCTCGATAACCGGAACGGTGACCACTCACGCGGTCCGTTCTTCCGGGACGTTGGGGGCGGATGGCTGGAAAGTATACGACAAGCTGATTAAATGGAGAGTAAGCATAATGCAGGGTCAATCACCGACGGTGGAAAGCCTGGAGAGAGTCATTAAAGAAGCGATGAAAAGAAGCAAGATAGGTCGCCAATATGTCAACAGGATGCCATACGGGTGGAATGAGGACATCGAGGCACTAAGAAATTAATATATAGCATTGAGAAGAAGGTTAACGAGAGCAAGGGGCAGAGCACGGATCAACCCTGAGGTCATCGAGGAGATCGAGGAAGAGTACCGCGCAAGGAAGAGGAAATTGTACAGGAAAATCCGTACAGAAAAAAGAAGGCACTGAAAGAGCTGTGTGAAAATCTGGATGATGACATCTGGGGTCAGGAATACAAGATCGTCATTAAGAAGTTCCATGCGTATCCTCCTTACGAAATGCCTATGGACAAGAAGCTTGAGGTAACACGAGAACTCTTTCCGGACGGCAGATGGCATGGTGCATGGAGGGATGAAGGAGCTGAGCGGGTCGTACCCTTTACCATAGATGAACTAGTCGAGGCATTGGGTTCACTCAAGACGCGTAGGTCTCCTGGACTACGCGGAGGCTTCTGGAACACATGAGTGCACTGCGGGAAGCACAAACCTTTCCTGAGCCTTGGAGGTTAATACTGCTCCCAAGGCTAAGGAAAAGTATCGCCCCATCTGTCTTCTTCCATGCATCAGTAAGCTGTATGAAAGGATGCTGCGAGTACGCATAGACGACATGATTGAGAGGTCAGGTGGTTTATCTCGGAGGCAATTTGGTTTTTGTATAGGGAAAAGCACGATTGATGAAATCGTGAGTGTACTCGAAGCATTGCGCAACAGAGGGTATGAACATCGCTGGGCGGCCCTGCTGTTGTGTGATGTTCAGAATGCATTCAATACGCTGCTGTGGAACGACATAATGAAGGCAATGGAGGAGAGAGAGAATGTCCTGGTTACCCGATGAATGTGGTGGCGGGACGTGACGGCCAAGGTCCCCCAATGATCTGTCTTGGGCCCGGCGCTATGGAACCTGGCATATGTCGGGGTTATGAACTGTGAATACGGAGAGGTTACAAACCCCTTCGCATTAGCGGATGACCTCGATGTACTGGTAGTGGCCCGGGATGAGCCAGATCTCAAATACTGGGTTCGGAACGCGGGCCTCGTCGTAAAGAAATGGATGACGCAGCACGGACTGAAACTTACGGCAGAGAAAACCGAAGCCATCATTCTGAGGGGGAAAAGGAATAGGCAAAGTGTTGATTTACAATGTGCGGGAGCATGTCTAATACCCTAGAAACAAGTAAAGTACCTAGGAGTGACATTGCACCAGACTGGAAAATAGGGGAGTACGTGCGGGAGGTAGCCCGGAAGGCTGCGAATAGTGTGGCTGCGTTGAGATAACGGCCTATAACAGGTTCATGACACGAGTGGACAGAACAAGTCTGTTGCGAGTGACATGCGCCTACAGGACTGTGTCTGCGGCAGCCTTGTGGACCATTTCTGGATGTGGACCATTGCATGTTTTGGCGGTGGAAAGAAAAGAGCTCTATGAGAGAAGAGGCCCAAAACTTACTACGGCCGAGAGAAGACAGGAAAGGGAAAGGTCAATTGAAAGATGGCAAGAAGAATGATACAACATGGAGGATGTGGCGCAGTGGACGAAAATGCTAATCCCGAACATAAGAGATTGGGTGGACTGTGGCCACAGGCAACTAGATTATTTCCTGACGCAGGCGCTCACAGGATACGGGTGTTTTAGGGCCTACCTCTCTAGGTTCGGAAAGGCTGACATAGATGAATGCCTATACTGTGGACACTCGGACACTGTGACACATACGATGTTAGATTGCAACAGATGGATAGTAGAAAGGAACATAATGGAAAGAGATACAGGTGTGTTTTGTTACAGTGGGAGAAATGATTGAGAGAATGATTGAAAATAGAACAGGTTGGACTAGCATACACAACTATATCCGCGCAATGATCAAGAAAAAAAAAAGAAGAAGAAAGACAGCTGGACCAACTGCAAAGGTAAGAGTGAAAGTTGCTGGAAATTAAAGCTAGAAATGTGGGTCTGAGTTAGAATGCGTGAGTCAGACTGTGGCTGTTCAATCACAAATTAATCCCTTAATTTGTAATCTCAAATTATTCTTAACTTCTTAACCTTTTATAGTTTTACCGTGTATAATTGAAACATTGTGAAACATACCGAGTAATATTTTAATAATTAGAGTCCATTCACCTGCATATCTGCAACTTAATAAATTGCCAATAATATATTTTCTAATTGAACTTCCTATGTTTTGCAATAACGGCCTAGATTAAATTGTATTGTAAGCTCATAGTTCAAAGTTTGTTAGTATAATAGAAGCATTAACCTCCTAATTAAAATTATAAATTGGGGATTTGAGCTCATTTAATCGCAGTCTATTATAGAAAGTTACCTAACTAACATCTATAGTGTAATTATCAGTAGCTGTCAATAAAACTATAATTTTTACTCCACGACTTCAACATTTTATTGTATTACCATCGTCTATCGAGAAGAATCGGACAAAGGGGCATTAGAAAACAATTCGATCCTGATATTTACATCGGATCTGTCCAGTGGGGAAGGAAGAAATGCCCGTCTAGGAGTGATGCCGTACTAGGAGCGATGGAGTGTGGATGTGGGTGAATCGAGAATGAATGAATGAAGATAGTGCTTCGGAAGTGATGCCGGCCTTACAGCGGTCATTCCGCTTCCGGATCGCTGGATGACAGAGTAGGGTCTGGTTTAGCAGGTAGGCGTTCGGCGTAGACTCGGCGACGAGAGGACATTTTAAAGTACCTCGGGAACTATCGTCGGGTGTACGAATAACGAATTCCAGTCAGTCAGGCGGCGTCCTGGACTGAGATGCCTCTTGAAGATTCCAGAGCCCCCTGTATAAAGACAAAAAAAAAATAAAATAAAAATGTTAATTTTAAAGTGTTATTTTTTTTACTGGAAAATGCAAATGAGGGCATAAAAATAAACGGCGAGTTAACGAACAATATAAGATTTGCCGACGACACGGTGATCCTTGCCAGTACCATAGACGAATTACAGCAGGTAACGGAAAGAGTTTATTCAGTTAGTGAGGAATACGGCCTGAGCCTCAACTTCAAGAAGACAAAGTGGATGCTGATAAGCAGGAAGCAACAGCCTGCTCGACAGTTACGGATAAGTAACATACTAATTGACCATGTAGAATCTTATGTGTACCTTGGCACCAAGGTAAATGCAAAATGGGAACAGGCCACAGAAATTAAGGCGAGAATAGAACGAGCTAGAGCAGCATTTAGCAATATGAAAAAGCTCCTCATAAGCAGCGATTTGTCTCTTCCCCTAAAACTACGTCTAGGTAAATGCTACATTTTTCCGATCTTACTGTATGATGTGGAGGCCTGGACGCTGACGGAGACGCTCACGAGAAAACTAAAAGCATTCGTGGGTGTACCGACAAATGTGGGCAAATGTGGGTGTACCGACGCATTCTTCGTATATCCTGGACCGAACATGTCACCAACATAGAGGTAATCCAAAGAATCGGAAAGGAGAAAGAAATCGTGAATACAATTAAACAAAGAAAGCTTGAATATCTAGGCCACATATTGAGACACGATAAGTACCGTCTACTACAATTGATTGTCCAGGGAAAAATAGACAGTAAGCGAGGGCCAGGTAGGAGAAGACACTCGTGGCTCCAAAATCTGAGGAAGTGGTTCGGGCTCACATCGGTCGAACTATTCAGAAGCGCCGCAAACAAGACCAGTATTGCCATGTTAATAGCCAACGTTCGCAACGGACAGGGCACTTAAAGAAGAAGAAGATTTTTTTTAATAAATAAAATAAAGTGCTGGGCGGAATTTAAAAATTTAAAGACTTGTGTACAGTGAATTGCAAGGGCTTTCAAACAGTACCTTATTTGACCCCCATTGCTATTAAAAAATGTGGGGTAATTCTTATCCTGGCTTAGGGATGCAAGTAAAAATCGACAATACCAAACTCTTTGGCTTCTATCAACGTTCAATATTAACTGTCAGTTCTTCTTCTTTTCCGTATAGTGCCTAACAGAACGTGACATTCGACACAGGACGTGACATTTGACGTGAAATGTCACGTTAAATGACGTGACATTCGACACAACACATGGCATTCGACTCAGGACGTGCCATTTATATGACATTCGACGCAGAACGCGACATTTATATTGAAACGTCTAAATAACTCAACGTACAACAACGTGCAAGGTATTGTCGTAAAGGGGAGAAGCCAACAAATACGTACACATAAAAAACAAAGATGGCGGCGTATTGACAAAAGGACACTAAGCTTCTAACGTCTAAACGGCTTAACGTATATCAACATGCAACGTATCGGTGGAAAGGGGAGGGGCCAACAAATACGTAGACACAAAAAAACATGGCGACGTACTGCCAAAAGGACACTAAGCTTGTAACGTCTAAACGGCTCAACGTGCAACAGTCTGCAAGATATCGATGAAAGAGGAGGGGATATCCAATATGTTAACACAAAAAAACAGACGGAAAGACATTGCCAAAACGGCACTATATTGTATCCCCGTTGTTATTGGTACGATTTTGACGTATGAGACGTCAAATGAACGAGGATGGGATATCGAATATGATAACAATAAAATCAAACATGGCAACACTGCCAAAACGGCACTATATTGTATCTTCGTTGTTATTGGTTCAATTACTACGTATGAATCGGTAAATGAAAGAGGATGGGCTAATGAATATGTTATCACATAAAACGAATGCAAAGACGTCATCAAAACGGTATTACATCGCATTTCCGTTGATATTTGTTTGATCGTGATATTCGAGGTGTCAAATCAAAGGGGAGAGGAAATATTTTAACATAAAAAATAAAGATGGCGGTATTGCCAAAAGGACACTAAGATTGTAACGTCTAAACGGCTCAACCTACATCAACATGCAACGTATCGGTGGAAAGGGGAGGAGCCAACAAATACGTAGACACAAAAAAACATGGCAACGGTATGCCAAAAGGACACTAAGCTTGTAACGTCTAAACGGCTCAACGTGCAACAATGTGCAAGGTATCGAAAGAAAGGGGAGATGGTAATGAATATATTAGTACAAAAAACAAACTCAAAAACTTTGCCAAAACGGCACTATATCGTATCTCCGTTGTTATTGGTTAGATTACTACGCGTAACACGTTAACTGAAAAAGGATGGGATATCGAATATGACAACAGTAAAATCAAACATGGCAACATTGCCAAAACGGCACTATACCATATCTTTGTTGTTATTGGTTCAATTACTACGTATGAAGTGGTAAATGAAATAGGATGGGCTAATGCACATCGCCAAAACGACAACCACACTATATTTATATACTTAAAATGTAGTTTCAATGCTTAAACATCAGCTAACAGATATCTAACGCGATCTAAAATATAGCAGACGTATACCTGACGCAATCTAACGCATATCAGTCATATAGCAGACGCGTTATAACTCATATCAGACGTATACTAGACGCAAGATGGGACAGAACAATCGCTAAAGAAAATCTGTCGGAAAAACGAAATTTGTCAGAGTAAGAAATGAAAGCCATGGCTTAATTAGGCACCTAAGATCAGATAACGTCGCAAGAAAAACAAAATGCGAAAAATATAAATCCCTAATAAGACTGGTACTCACATATGGCTCAGAAACCTGGACACTCACTAAAAGAGAGGAAACGTTGTTAGCCACCTTCGAAAGAAAAATCTTGCGACACATATATAAGGGCACAAAAAAAACGGAATATGGCGAAGAAGATACAACTCTGAACTATACAAAATATATCAGGATCCGGATATTATAACATTCATTAAAATAGGACGGCTGCGTTGGATAGGACATGCAGAAAGAATGGAAGAAGGTGAAATACCAAACAAAATATTCAAACAGATGCCAGTAGGAAAAAGAACAAGAGGAAGACCGAAACTGAGATACTTAGAACACATAGAAAATGATATAACAACCTTAAATGTAAAAAACTGGAGAAAAAAAGCACGAAACAGATCAGAATGGAGAAGAATCCTGGAACAGTTTAACACCCAAAAAGGGTTCTTGAGCCAGTGATAATGATGATGATGATGATGAAGAAATAAAAGAATCGTAAGAAATTATTTGCGTTAAACACAGAATAACGAAGGACATCACAACTACGCTGGCATGGATACGTCCAAAGAATGAGCGACATCAGAATAACATAAAGTATTATATTGGATATCACAGGAAACACGGAAATGTAGGTCATCAACTACTATACATAAATATATAAATCTCATCTGAGCAGTCATTACAAGTATCCTCTGAACGGTAACTACTATATACAACTCACAAATATGATTATTGATATACGATAACGTTTTATTGCATACTATATTTTATCTACAACAATTACTATTTTACAACGATATTCAGATATAATCCAATTATAACGAGGACTAACAAACGAATGTTTACCATTCTTCCAGTATGTTCAAACAACTAACGTATATTACTCGACATAGACATGAGTTGGATGATCACAAACCGATAAGGACCTAAACCTTCTCTACCAGTCACGTCTGAACGACCACTACTATAGACAAATCTACACTGAACGTACAATTCGACAAGAGTCTCCGCTGAACGCTCACTAATACACACAGATCTCATCTGAACGTACAATTAGTCAAGAGTCTTATCTAAACATCCTCTACTATACATAAATCTCCAATATGACTATTTTTCGATTTGTTGCATATTATATTTTATCTACAACAATTGCCATTTTACAATGATATTCAGATATAATTCAATTATGACGACTAACCAACGAATGGTTACTATCCATAAATTATGTTCAAACAAATAACGTGCCAAAAGACCATTACATCATATCTTCGTTGTTATTTATCCAATTTTGACGTACGAGACGTTAAATAAAAGGCGAAAGGAAAGCGTAAATATTTGCATACTATAGTTTATCTACGACGAGCAATTAATTTATTGTTTTAAAGTGGATAAGGAACATTGGTCTCTGTAAGAATATATATTGGTCATAGCCGGTTCTTCGATAGCCATCAGGCAACAATTTCCTCTGATCCTGTTTATAAAACATATGGAATGCACTGTATATACCTAACCCTAGTTGACAGCGCACTTTGCAGGTCCCGTCTCACGGTCAACTAATAGGTTTAAGTACAACTCCCTTCGTGAAGGTACGCAGGCGCGAATCCGTGCGGGAAAAAGTCGACCATCCTTTTATACTCTGTAAAGGACCATAAAATATTCAACGTTAAGATGTGTAAGGTATATTAACAAAGAAAAAAGCCATAATACAAATAATATAGCAGGAAAAATATTAACCATAAAATGGAAATAAAAACAATAAAAATGTTTAAAAATAATGTATATATGCCAACAAAAAATTTCTCCAAGTATACTGACAGTCGTATAATTACTAAATTTATTGATAACTCTGTATAAAAAAGATACAGAGATCATAAAAGATCATAGAAAATATAGCTCGATACACACCAGATCAATAGTGTAAGTGAAAATATGAAATATCAAGCAAACAATTAAAATATAGTGTGTATAACCGTAAGGTAATATTAAAAACCGCAATAAGACTCCGAATAACGACTAATAGGTATTTAGCAACTTGACACAATCAATACAATAGAAACCTATATCCAAACAGAACAAATTATTGTTGATATTTAGGCATCTATATGTACAAAATTAATGAACTGAGAAAAGTTTTAACAATCAGTACTGTAGACATATTTAAGAAATCAGGAAAAGTGGAATTAAATACATTTAGTTAGGATTTCGTTTTAGAAACCGAGAACAATTACTAACGAAATAACACTTAGTTAATAAAAACATACAAACACCAAGAAAACGCATATGAGGCCATAAAATCAGCTCAAATTTAACGGTAACAAATTTTTTTGTAAAAACAAAACATCTGACCCCAAATAGAAACAGTAGTATATTTTTGAAGCGAAAAACATATAAAACAGACACCAGATATAAAAAGTACATTAGATACGAAATAAGAATGATACCAGCAAAACTACTGACACACAACACATATATAAGAAAATTAAATAAAAATCTAAAATACCGAAAAGGTAAAGATAGTAGAATCAGGTCTGGAACATTTATACATGAATCATTCGTGTATGTATAAAAATAGTATCATCAGTAATCAGTATGTATACACAAAAGCCAAAGTTCACGTGTTGGAAAAGCCAAACAACATAATGCGATAAAAGTAATTTAAAACACGTTTATTCAAAGTAATGGGTCAAAATATATTCATTATTAATTATTGGAACACGTAAGCCACAACTCGAAAAAAGCGCCGAATTTTACGCATATACATTTAAAGATACAAGAAAGTATCAGTATTACCAGCACATATCCACTAAGCATAATGTACACGATTTTCATGTAAAATTTACTGAATAGAGAAAATAATTATATATTGAAACCGGCAGAGTATAACATATTAATCAGTTGACCATATAAATCGAAAATTTTGGATGTAAAACAACAAAAATCTTTATTATCCTCACCACTTTCATCGCTAACACGGAATATTGTTAACAGGCAAAGGCCTACTCAAATGGTGTTACGATGAAAAAAAGGAATGTTTATGTGTAAAAGCAAATCGACGTCGGCATATTGAAAATATACTTCAGAGTTCAAATACAGAAAAAAAAATTTTATTGCTATAGCAAAGATACTAAGAAATAAAAAAGAAATTGTTTTTTTTTGTTTACAATTCAGTTGTGGAAGTTGTAGCGTGTTTAAATTTGTTTCTATCTATATAATAATATAATATTTAATATCTATATTATAATATAAATTCTGTAAGTACGCCCCTGTCGGTGGAATATTTTCGTTTTTCTGTTTGCAAGAGAATTTTAAAACGATCGATATTTTATGGCGTTTTAAGTTCAACGTTCCTAGAAAAAATATTGCAAGTATTGTGTTTTTTCTCTCTGAGACGCAATAACTCCGGAAGAGATTCAAGATTAATTTTCACGATTGCAAGTCGTGAGGAATTTGTGTGAGTTCCTTGGCGTAACGGGGTGTAAAAAGCGTGGAGGGAGGTGATTTGCGTCTAGTTTTGGTTGGGAAGGAGATTGAGTTTGAAAGGACGTGTGATATTTTTAATCAGCAAGCCGGTAATTTTGTGTAATGGTTTAAGTTTCAAGACCGGTAAAAAGTGGTAATTACTCTCCGTAATATGGCGGATTAGAATAGAGTAACCAACCACTAAATCATCATAAGATTTGTGCAGTACACCGGAACTGAAGAAATTTTGGAAAATGATTATATAGGATGTCCCACCAGCTTTGTTGTCGTTTGCCTGCTTGATCCAGCCCCTTTTACGTCTTAGATCGTCGTTCCTGAATTATGGACAGCTAACTCTAATTTGTTTTGTTGGACATGTTTCTTAAAGGTTAAACTTTAAAATATTTTCAATTATAAAGATATCTTTAATTACAATAATCTAAATTGGCCACAGTGATAAATAATCTAATAACAATTTTGACAGTTTTTGTAGCAATCCCATTGTAAACAGACAACACATGTAAGTTTTTTCTTTGAAATTTTGTATTTTGCAACTTTTAATTATAGTTTATTTTTTTATGCCATCTATATTTTTGTAACTGTTTGTTTGAGACAAAAATAAACGTTTCATTTGTTTCTCCAACCATTTTGTTTATTTTAGTATAGAAAAATCTCCTAACCCCTGTTTGTGTTTCTTGATTTTAGAGAAGAAGAAATTTTCTTTCTTTTTCCAGCAGGAAGTTTTCTTCGAAGCGGCGTCCGAATTAAAATAGCTAGAGGTAACCTTGTCTGCCATATCTTGTTTCGTTTTTGTCCAGGAGATTTATGTAAGTATCCCTTTGTTTTCATTTTTGTAGTTACCCCAATCTTTAATATTTTTACTTATCCACGACCCCAGCTCTCCAACTAACCCCTGAGTGCCCGTTCGCACAAGTAGCGTTTATTTTGTTTGCCCCAATTTTCTACCCCTATGTTTTTACCCTAAGGTAGGCAAAATATTATCGTTACAAAGTGACCTACTGAAAATACGAAGAAAATGTTCTAATAGAATACCTGCGTGAACACTTTACAACAATATTTTTAATAAAGTTTATTTCCATTGTAAAAACTTGATGTATGCAAAAGTATGGCGATTGGAATGCAATAACATCCGGTGACGTCAGATAGCAAACTACACATTTTCTTTATATATACTATTTCAAGGAATTATTGTGATGTATGAAAACTTTTATTAGTAATTATACCGGGGGTAATTAAAAATTATAAAGTAAAAATAATTTTAGCGTTATTAATACATATATAGTAACATACGAGATATATGACACTATGAATGTTATTATATATGCTGTAATATAAATGTTAATTTATTGATATGAAGAAGGCCTCTGACTAAGCATAAAATTAACAACCCGCCGAATCCATACATACGATACATCCAAGGAAAGTAGGACGACAATAGACACACTATAAGGGAAATTTGCATTGATTGCGAATATACTGAGATAGAGAAACAAAACCTAATGAGTACTTAAAAGGCACTATACACTATCTTTGGTATTAATGAAAGTATAGTGACATACGTGACATCATATGATACTATGTACGATAATAGACACGCTATAAGGTAAATTTGCATTTATTGACCTAAAGAAGGCGTCTGAGTGACACATCAAATGAAAGGGGAAGATTTAACGAATATACTAAGGTAGAAAAACAACACATAATGAATACTAAAAAGGCACTATACACTATCTTTGCTATTAATAAACTTATAGCGATATACGTCATACAATATGATGCTATGGATCAGGTCAGGTCGGGTCGCTTCGCGGCACCACCTAACCTAATAAATTAACCATCGCTCAACCATCGATAACTTTACTCAAGAGACGAAAAGATGCTTTACTCTCATGTTATACATATGTAAAGTGTGACGTGTTGACTTTAAACCGTGACGTTTTTGACGTGATGCGTGACGTTTTGACGTGACTCGTGACGTCTTCACGTAAAAATGTGACGTTTTTTGGTCTTAGAGAGACCAATGTTCATTATCCACTTTAAAACAATAAATTACTTGCTCGTCGTAGATAAACTATAGTATGCAAATATTGTAGCATTTGAAAATCCCCTCGTATATGTATTATATTGAAATCTCCTCGTATATATCTAAAATATCAAAGAATAATCGTAGTGTATTTCTCTTTACTTTCGTACGTATTAAAACACCGAATTCTTCCCATTCATCGTAGCGTCGCCGAGTAAAATAAACCATTTTTAGAGTTGTTTATATCACGGATGCAAATTCTTCTTTATATTTTTCTTTGATCGAAACCGCTAAATATTCTGCGTTTCAAATTAATATTCCAGTTTATATGTTTTATTTATGCTAAGCGAATGAATTTTAAAGATAATTACATCACTGTCGTTGGAGCCGCGAAGAGCGGTGGTCTTCAGCATTATGTCCAAATTCACGTTGAATTTGTGAAGTTTTCTGTTTTTGCCCCTTTTCATAGAAAATATGTGGAAGTGTGAGGTTGGTGGTTCAGTTAAATTTTTAAGTGAGAATTGAAATAGTAGTCGTTTCCATCCTCGTTTTGTTTCTCCCTGGTTGTCACCCCAGGCTTTTTGGCAGTATGGAGATAAATTTGTTCGTGTGTTCGTTGCATAGAGAGTGAAGCCCATGTCTACCCCCAGTTATAGTTCCAGTTATGGTTCCAGAAATTTTAGTGCAATTTTGTGGTGAAATAAGGTAATTTTTTTGTGTTTAAATTTAAAGTAGACAGACATTTTTTTTTAATAATATTTTGCTTTCGTTAAAATTTAAAAATTGTAATATTTAAAATTGTAAATTTTAGGTTTTGACTTGAGCTGTTATTTTATTTGTTTTCACCTTTTTAAATTTACTGTTAACTTATGACAGCTAGCTTTATTATTTTTTTAATAGTTTGTTTCGGTTTAAAAAAAAAAGGTTAACCTCTCTTGCAGTAACAATTTTTTTCTAAGTTTATGTAGTATCTCCAACTCCTAAAGTTTATAAATGGATGACATGTAAGTTTTTTTGTATTTTTGTATTTTGCTACTATTGATGTAATATTTTTGCATTGTCTTATTTTTGTAACTGTTTGTGGTGACACAACAATAAATGTTTAATTTTTTTTAACATTTTGTTTAACTAATCCTTTTTTGAGTTTCATTTGAAAAAGATATGTTTTTCATTTTTAATAATTATTTCGATAGTTACAACTAGCTGTTAGTAATAGTTATAATTAGGTACCTCGAAGTGGCGTCCTTTTTAAATTACTAGAGGTGTTTCCTGTTTCCTTCCTGTGTTTTGTTTTATTTGTCCCGAGAGATTCATGACCTTTTGTTTCATTTTTCTGTAGTTGCCCCAATCCAATCCTACATACGTTAGTTGTTTGAACATACTGGAAGAATGGTAAACATTCGTTTGTTAGTCCTCGTTATAATTGGATTATATCTGAATATCGTTGTAAAATAGTAATTGTTGTAGATAAAATATAGTATGCAAATAAACGTTATCGTATATCAATAATCATTTTTGTGAGTTGTGTATAGTAGTTACCGTTCAGAGGATACTTGTAATGACTGCTCAGATGAGATTTATATATTTATGTATAGTAGTTGATGACCTACATTTCCGTGTTTCCTGTGATATCCAATATAATAATTTCTGTTATTTTGTTGTTGCTCATTCTTTGGACGTTTCCATGCCAGCGTAGTTGTGATGTCCTTCGTTATTCTGTGTTTAACGCACATAATTTCTTACGATTGTTTCATTTCTTACTCTGACAAGTTTCGTTTTTCCGACAGATTTTCTTTAGCGATTGTTCTGTCCCGTCTTGCGTCTGGTATACGTCTGATATGAGTTAGATCGCGTCTGTTATATTTTTGATATGAGTTAAATTACTTCTAACGTCTGATATACGTATGCTATACGTCTGATATGCATCTGCTATACGTCTGATATGAGTTAGAACGCGTCTACTATATGTCTGACTATATGTCAGGTATACGTCTGCTATATGTTAGATCGCGTTAGATATCTGTTAGCTGATGTTTAAGCATTGAAACTACGTTTTAAGTATATTAATATAGCGTGGTTGTCGTTTTGGCGAAGTCTTTGCGTTTGTTTTTTGTGATAACATATTCATTAGCCAATTATTTCATTTACCACTTCATACGTAGTAATTGAACCAGTAACAACGAAGATATGACATAGTGCCGTTTTGGCAATGTTGCCATATTTGATTTTACTGTTGTCATATTCAATATCCCATCTTCTTTCATTTAACGTGTTACCCTTAGTAATCTAACCAATAACAACGGAGATACGATATAGTGCCGTTTTGGCAAAGACTTTGAGTTTGTTTTTTTGTCCTAACATATTCATGACCACCCCCCCTTTCTTCCGATACCTTGCACATTGTTGCACGTTGAGCCGTTTAGACGTTACAATCCTAGTGTCCTTTTGGCAACACCGCCATCTTTATTTTTTATGTTAACATACTTCCTCTCCCCTTTCATTTAACACCTCGAATATCACGATCGGACAAATAACAACGCAAATACGATGTAATACCGTTTTGAGGCCGTCTTTGCGTTTGTTTTTTGTGATAACATATTCATTAGCCCATCCTCTTTCATTTACCGAGTCATACGTAGTAATTGAACCAATAACAACGAATATACGATATAGTGCCGTTTTGGCAATGTCTTGTAGTCTCTTTTTTTGTGTTAACGGATTGGATATTCCCTCCTCTTTCATCGATACCTTGCACATTGATGTACGTTAAGCCGTTTAGACGTTACAAGCTTAGTGTCCTTTTGTCAATACGCCGTCATCTTTGTTTTTTTATGTGTACGTATTTGTTGGCTTCTCCCCTTTCCGACAATACCTTGCACGTTGTTGTACGTTGAGTTGTTTAGACGTTTCAACATAAATGTCGCGTTCTGCTTCGAATGTCACATAAATGGCACGTCCTGCGTCGAATGCCACGTGTTGTGTCGAATGTCACGTCGTTCACGTCATTTAATGTGACATTTCACGTCAAATGTCACGTCCTGTGTCGAATGTCACGTTCTGTTAGGCACTATACGGAAAAGAAGAAGAATTGAGAGTTAATATTGAACGTTGACAGAAGCCAAAGAGTTGGCTTCTGTGTGTGTGCCACCACCGCATTCATTTGACACCCTATACGTCAAAATCAGGCCAATAGCAACGAAGATACGTCGTAGCGCCATTTCCCAATGCCTCCATCTTTGTTTTTTGCCTTAACGTATTCGCTACCTCCTCCCCGTTCCAACGAGCCCTCGTACGTCATGATCAGATCAATAGAAATGGAGATATGATGTAATGCCCTTTTGGAAATACTGCCATCTTTGTTTTTTGTGTTTACGTATTCTTTACCCTCTCCCCTTTCCGACGATACCTCGCACATCATGATCTGACCAATAACAACGGAGATGTGCCGTTTTGGCAATGTCTTTGCGTTTGATTTTTATCTTAACATATTCGCTACCATCTCCTCTTTCCATCGATACCTTGCACGTCATGATCCGATATGCCGTCGCGCCTCCACCACAAAAAGAGCCAAAAACGAGCAGAATGGACCTTAGCGATTTCATATAGGTTTTAACATGGGAAAATAGCAAGAACTGTCACAGTCCCTTTACTGGTGTATAACTGATATAGTTCAAAGTTGTACCTTCGACGCCATAGCCCATTTTTATTTACGTCCCCAAAAATCTTTCTAAGGATTTTTCTTTAAAATACCAAGAAGTCTTTCATCATTTTGAGATAAGGTCCACATTTCAGCCCCATATATCAAAACCGATCTTATAAGGTCTTGTATATATTGAGCTTTACTCCACGTTTTATATATTTTTTAACGTTTCTGGAGACCGTGAACTGTTCTGTTTGCTATTGCTATGCATCTTTTTATTTCGTCGCTTGTCGTGTTTACTAGCGATCCAAGATATGTGAATTCTTTGACTTGCTCAAAGGTATGGTTGTTAATTTAAATTCTCTGTTGAATATTTCGGGGTTTTTAGAAACCAACATATATTTGGATTTTTTCTCGTTTACCATAATTCCTAATTCACTTGCCGCGTCCGCAAGCCTTGTAAAATACATACTGAGTTTTCGAATAACGTAGAGTTTTCTTCTTCAATTCTAACGCATGAGCTTAAGTATTGCATTATTAGTTGGGTCAACTTAACGAACTTAGGTGGGATCCCAAAGTCTATCATTGCATTATATAATGCAGTTCTTTTTTACACTGTCATAAGCTGCTAAGACATGGTGTGTATCTGTTATATTCATGTGACTTTTCTAGAATCTGCCTATGTGCTTGAATTTGATGTATAGTTGAATTTCCAGCTGTAAATCCGCATTGATATTGACCAACAATATCCTTTGTTAAATGTTCTTTCTTTCTGTTAAATTCTTTAAAAAAAGTCTTTCAAAGAATACATTGCTGAATATTTTATACGCAGATGCTAACAAAGTAATGAATCTATAGTTCTTACACTCCAGTTGATTACCCTTTTTATGCAACGGACATATTATTCCCTTTAGCCACTCTTCTGATACTAATTCATTCTGCCATATAAGTACCCTTAGTTTATGGATTGCTGCAAAAAGTTGATCACCACCTTTTTGATACATTTTCAAACAGATTTCATCGATTCCTGGGGCTTTATTCTCCTTGAGTTTTATGATGACATTTGAAACTTCTTCTCTTATTGGGTCTTCACTGTGTAGCTGACGCTGTAGATTTTGTTGATTTTCTATGTTGTAATCTTCTTCAATATCGTTTATATTTAGATGTTCGCTGAAATGTTGTGCCCATCTGTTAACAACTGAGTTTTTATCATGTTGTATTTCACCGTTAGTGTCTTTACAAATTTTTAATTGTGGTTTAAATTCTCGACAGCTAATATTTTACGGATTTGTAGTATTTCCTCGTTTCATTTTTATCGAATAAACTTTGTATCTCATGAGAGTGTTCTGTTCGTATTCCCTCTTCTTAGGTCGATGGATACGTTTTTCTTCTCTTCTAAGATGTTTATACTCTTTTCTTCGTGTACAACCTGCGTCGATGGTTTTTTGATATGCTGCGTTCTTTCTATTTGTAGCCATTTCGCACTCATGATCAAACCAATGATTTCTTTTTTCTAACTTGGTTTTGCCCAATATTTCAACCGATTTTTGTAACAAAATATCTCGTATATTTGCCCATAGTTGGTTAATGTGTTCTTCTTTTTCCAAGTTTTTTGTCCATATTTGATCTTCTATTTGCTGTCTGTATACCTTTGAAATGTAGAGATCTTTTAGTTTATTAATGTCGATTTTTTCTCTCCTGCTCCCGATCTCCTTTTTTAAATTTTAAATCTCCTTTTTTAAATAGTGATCACTATCTACGTTTGCTCCTCTAAAAGACCTAACATCTAATAAGTTAGAGCAGCGTCTTGCATCGATGATTATATGATCTATTTAGTTAATCGTTTCATTATCAGGAGATTTCCAAGTTTCCTTATGTATATCTTTATGGGGAACTTGTGTCCCAGCTATTACCATGTTCTTAGACATCGCAAAGTTTATAATTCTGAGACCGTTATCATTAGAGTCTACGTGTAGGCTCTCTTTTCCGATGGTGGGCAAAAATATATTATCTCTTCCGACTGTGGCATTAAAGTCTCCTGCTATTATTTTGATGTCATTTTTTGGGCACTCATCGTACTCTCGGTCTAGTGCCTCATAGAACATGAGTAAACCTAAAGTGACGTTTAACAAACGTCATATCTATTTCTCTTTTCCGTTTCGCATAAACTCGAGAAAATATGATGAAATTGTAAGGAAAAAAGTAAAAAGTTGTAGTAAAAGCAGTTTTATGTTCCCCTACATACAGTTATAATATACTGATCTATACCATATATCATCAGATATCATCTTTTAGTTATATATGAAGAAGTGTTTTAAAAAATCTGATTTTTACTCGAGTGTAAAATATTTTTATTTTTGATAGAATTATGTATGATTAGAATTAAAAATAATTTTAAAATGTTCAACATTGTTTATTTGCAATAAAAAATGATTTTTCAACATTTTCTCTGCAATAAAGTTGAAAATACAAGTTTGTTCATATTCAATACATTTTAATAATTATAAATCTAATGAAAGAATTTTAAATAAACTTCAATTTTAAAATCTACTGAGAATGTTAAAAAATGTTAAAATCAAATTGAGTATACTAAATTCATAAAATTTTCCATATTAATTTTTATTGTAATTGTAATATGTTTTAATCGTAATTTATGATCATTTACAGTCGTTGAGTTGCGCCAAATGTAGGCAACTTACAGTTGTTGATTCAGAAAATTGTGAGATGGTGGGCTAACAGCACATTCAATACTCAAACTGCCATTAGACGACAGTGATGCAACAAGTCCAGTTATTATCTGGGATAAATGTACTATGGCTCATAAAGTTTCAGTCGAAGCATTACATAGAAGTATACAAGATTTAAAAGGCAACGACAAACTTTTCCGTGATGCTGTATTACTACTGTTTGGTGACTTACGACATACATTACCGGTTATTCCTCTCTTTACATATGCGGATGAGATTAATGCATGTTTAACACAATCGTTTTTATGGCGAAATGTCGAAACAGTTCGATTGACCATTAAGATAAGAGTACAGGTGCAAAAGGATCTATCGGATCTATTTGCTAAAAATTGGAAACGATAAAATAAAACTGCATCCAAATACACAATGCATCAAACGTCTAGATAATTTCTGCATTTTTGTTTAGACCAAACATGAATTAATTGTGTCTTCCCGGCTTTACTGAATAATTACTTAAATCATAATTGGCTCATTGAGCGCACAATTTTGGCGGCGAAAAATGTTAATGTTAATAACAGTTGTTAACTGATATCTTTTAAATCAGTCGACAGTATTATTAATGAAGACGAAGCCGTAAATTATCCAAAAGAATTTTTAAATTCTCTGGATATACCGGGGATGCCATCACGGATGTCATGATAGTTACGCAACACTGTTGAATAAATTGAATATAATATTAGTCGTATATTTATATTGACACATAATATATATATATATATATATATATATATATATATATATATATATATATATATATATATTGTAATGAATGTATTTTTTGAGAATGATGAGCAATGAGTGTTTTTTTTAATGATATATATAGGGTTTTTATCGCGGTTCTCAAAGAATTAGTTTGTAAGCACTTTTTTAAATTATCTTTATTATATCTATTATGAAACACACATATATATCTAACATAACCAATGCAAATTTTAAAATAAACTATCTTTAAATTGAAATTCTTATGAAACTAATTAAATTATATAGACAATGTAAAATTTAAACAAACTATCTTTAAAATTGAAATAATTATGACACTAACTAAATTATATTAACAAAATTTTGTACCTTTCTTTCACTGAATGCCTAAATGAAAATGTTCTCCAAAATAAAGATTTTAATCACCACTGAATGTCTTCGTTCTCAGCCTCGGTTATCCTTGTTTTTGTGAAATTACTTTTTCCAATTATCAGCTTCCACCAATTTAAAATATATTTCTTATTAACAGCATTTATTCTTCTTTTTAATACACCAATCTCCAATCACCAAATATATTATATAATTTTAATTTTCAATTGATACTTTCTTCCATTATCCAATTACCATTTTTACATAACATAATTTTTAATCTTCAATAATATTATCTTTATACTGTTTATTAATCTTCATGACACTTATTATATTGAACATCTGGACCTTCTGACTATCTTGAACTTACTGAACAATTGACTTCACTAACTAAATGTGTCTATCTTTTAACTAATTTTCTTACTAACTGACTGGCCTCATAGTAACTGTAACTGATCACTGATAACTGATGCCAAATCACCGGGTA
This sequence comes from Diabrotica undecimpunctata, assembly GCF_040954645.1. Lineage (NCBI taxonomy): Eukaryota > Metazoa > Arthropoda > Insecta > Coleoptera > Chrysomelidae > Diabrotica > Diabrotica undecimpunctata. Next base: position 89,418,566 of record NC_092804.1, read on the forward strand.
TTTATATCTTTTTCCATCTTCCAGAATCATCTGGCCAGAAATCATGTTCGATTTGTTCCATCTCCTACATGTCTGAATTTTCTGGAACAGTCCATTTCGCAAACAAAGCCATCTCCGGTGATCTAGAGAATTCCTTACTTTTCTATCGAGAATTTTATCGACATTTAGGCTTTTCAGATCAGAATATAAACTTAAATCAGTGACTATATATAAACTAAACATTTTTAAACTAACATATTATTATAACCCCACTTATATTCGTAAATTCTTATTCAACTGTCATTTAAATGTATAGTTGGTTGCCTATGCACATGGCTCACTTAAATATATTTACAATATTATAATTATAAAAAAAATACTTTTTATATGCTAATTTCTTAAAAATGCCCTCACATAAATAATTTTTATAATATTCCCTAGTATATAACTTATTAAAATAACCAAATACTTTTAATATCTAATAATATCTAATATATAACTTATAAATTAATTTTTTTAAACAATATCATTTCAATATATATATATATATATATATATATATATATATATATATATATATATATATATATATATATATATATATATATATATATATATATATATATATATAGTAAACTCTTAAATATTGGGGAAATCTGCAAGAAATACTCTAATGTGTATCAATTGTTTCGCCGAACGTTTTCGCCAAAGAGAATTAATTTGGCTTCTTCAGGGCTGAAAGAGAATAAATTATAATTAGCTACCATATATTATCTATTAAAACATTATTGATCTTACCGTAACTTAGAATTGTAGAGTTAGAATATTAAAAAACTTTGCTAGTAACATAGTGGTGTTTTTTTGTTACTATGTGCAAAAAAAGTTTTTTTATAAGAATTGAAATGTATGGTAGCTTCGAACTTGACACGTAAAGGCTTACCCAAGGTTAATCGAAAAACCCAATGCAACTACATTTAAAAGGAGGTAATTCTTTGAAATGTCGGCAATAACTAAATTTTAACTATCTAAAACTATCTTTTAACTATCTAAAAATCAAAAATTTAGTTATTGCCGACATTTCAAAGAATTACCTCCTTTTAAATGTAGTTGCATTGGGTTTTTCGATTAACCTTGGGTAAGCCTTTACGTGTCAAGTTCGAAGCTACCATACATTTCAATTCTTATAAAAAAACTTTTTTTGCACATAGTAACAAAAAAACACCACTATGTTACTAGCAAAGTTTTTTAATATTCTAACTCTACAATTCTAAGTTACGGTAAGATCAATAATGTTTTAATAGATAATATATGGTAGCTAATTATAATTTATTCTCTTTCAGCCCTGAAGAAGCCAAATTAATTCTCTTTGGCGAAAACGTTCGGCGAAACAATTGATACACATTAGAGTATTTCTTGCAGATTTCCCCAATATTTAAGAGTTTTATATATATATATATATATATATATATATATATATATATATATATATATATATATATATATATATATAAAATTCTACTTTATCAAAAGAAAATAATTATTTAAAAGAACCCTAAATTAGATAATATATTTTAAGGTCACAATTTACAAACATCTCAGAACTCTTCTGACGGAACGCGATGTAAATACTTTCCAAAAAATGCTGATTCAATTTTGCCACATAGATGATCCCGAATGTATAGAGTTCATAACGTATTTCCGTAACAATTTCCTTAATAATAGTGAATACTGGGCGCACTGCCATCGTCTGAACGCTGGTATTAATACAAATATGCACTTGGAACGTATGCATGAATCTATCAATTTCATCTACTTGAAGGAAACAAGGATTGACAAAGGGATTGCTGCGATAATTAAGTTTGTAAGGTAAGTTTTTCTGCGTTATGTATTAATTTTAATATTTGTATTAACTGAGTCAACCTGCAGGCTTGTCAAATATGGCGAAAAAATTTACCGAGTGATTGTCACTGTAAGCAATCCCACACTTACTGACCAACATCTTCGGATAGACGAGCTGATAAGTGTAAGGACATTATTTTATCCTAGGGTTAAGAAATTGACCCTATGCGGATAAACTAAGAGCTTGGTCAACAGCATAAAAGAAACACCTCTGCGGCTGACCCAGAATGAGCGATTGAATACAAAACTCGTCAACATGATTGCTCATAACATCGTTTGAAGGTCAAATTTCCCTTCATCTTGGGAACATAAAGTGTACGGCCCTCGGTCATCGGTAGTTCCAATTTCCCCGACCTGGGTGGCGGTCAGAATAGAGTTGGATCGGACGGTACTAACAATCACCGGAAGAGACCAGGCCATCATAACAAACCACGAATAGATATATTATGTGTTTACAATGTACAAACTCTATCAACAGTAACAATGATGATAGAGCTGAAGGAAGAACTAAAACAGATAAAATGGGATCTACTCGGTATAAGTGAAGTCGGGCGTCGAAGAGAAGACCAAATAACACTCAAGTCTGGAAATATGTTTCATTTCAGAGGAAATGATACAAAACATCTTCTCTTCTTAGTTGTCAACCTGATGCAGGTATCGTGATATAATGAAGCTATAAGCTGATTTTTCCAATGCTCCTCCTGTCTTTCTATCTTCTGCCATTCTAGCACATTCTCACAATGTAGGAGATTTACCTCGACTTCTTATGCGTTCTACCTTACCCTGGATGGTATGTTTTTTAAGACTATTTTTTCGAAAAATACTGACCAAAATAGCCTATTATTTGTTCTGATATTTGTGTTCTTAGTATTTTCTTTAAGCTTAGCTGGTTCAGTATAGATTCATTTGTTCTTTGGGCCACCCATGGTATTCTCAGTATTCATCTCCAGCAGTACATCTCAAATACATCTATGATATTTTAATTTTTCTCCATAAGAGTCCAGCATTCCGATGCATAAATGAAAACTATAAAAACTAGACTTCTTACTAGTCTCTTTTTTGTGTCGATAGTTATTTCATGGCTTTACTACTTTTTTGGTAATTTTGCGTTGGCTAACGCCGCCTTATTTCTTCGGTACTATATATACAAAACATAGTTATAATAAAAAAGTGTGTGTACCAGGGTCATTTATCTTTTCAAACTAAATTGAAGATATTTCAATTTTTCAAACTAAATTGAAGATATAAACTTACATTTATAAACGCACCAACTACGAGCCTCACTCGTAGCCATATTTTTATTTGACTGGAATATTCGAATATGGTATCAGTAATGATCTATAAATTTGATAGTTCTTTCTGTTTTTCTCTCCATCGTTTTACCCAATCAGAGTGTCAGATTTGGGCACCCTGATTGGGTAAAACGATGGGTACCTAAAATAGCTATTTTAATTTCTGTTTACACATCCCTTTCATTCTTTTCTATTTCCTGTCATTATTTTTAATTCCTCGAGTGATTTTTGTTTATCATTTCCCGCCTCTACTACTTGCTGTATCCATTTTTGGCTTCATGGACTTTTCTTGTATTTCTGTTGTGTTGCATCCTCATCAGATGCCCATATCAGTTCATTTGTCTCTTTGCTATTTTATATAATAATATAATTATCTCGTTGCTTAATCCAACCCATTTTGTCCTTCCAACTATCCTTCTTAGATGTCTCATCTCCATTAAATTTATCCTTCTCCTCTGTTTTCCAGAATTGTCCAGTTTTCACTTGCATAGAGTACAGTCGGTATCACTATTGTGTTATATATTTTTATCTTTGTGTCTTGTGTAAGTTCTCTTTTTCACAGCATTGGGGCTAACGCATAATATAACTTGTTTGATTTCTTTGCTATATTTGTTATATCCCGGTCTATTTCTGTCGTTAGTAATTATACTTCCCCATTTATTCGTAAGTTGTAACTATTTCCAAATTTTTTTTACATTTTATCTTTATTTCATTATCTTTCTTATGTTCTATGCTGCTGATTATCATTATCTTACTTTTTTCATCGGTAATTTTCATTTTTAGTTCTTCTATTTGTTTTACCCATATATCCATTAGTTTCTTCATTTTATTCTCGGAATCTGCTATCAGTACTATGTCGTCCGCATACATTAAGGACTCTATTGTTACCGGTTGTAATCTATAGTATCCTATTATTGGCTGTAGTTTATTGGTGCTTAGTCTAGTATTTCTTATTAATTCTTTCATTACTATTATAAATAGGAAAGGGCTGAGACTATCTCCTTGTTTAACACCTATCTTCCAATTAAATTCTTTCGATATTTGATAATCCTTCTATTACTTCTTCTTTACTTATTTGCTCTAGCTTTATGTTATTACATTGTCTTTATTCATTACTTTGGTATCAATTTTTTTTCATAATATTCTTTCCATACCCTAGCTACTTGTTCTGGATTTATTTGGATTTGCTTTGATGTATCTCTTACTGCGTTTATTTCCTTTTGTTTTCCTCCCCTCGTGTGTCAGAGTGTCGTCCAAAAGCTTCTATTATTTGTTACATAAATATCCTTTTTGTAGTTCTTCTCTAAATTCTTTCCATGATTTTGTTTTTGCTTGTGTGACTGTCTTTTTTACCACTTGTCTCTGCCTGTAATATTTTTCTTTATCTTCTTCTAATTCCGTTTCGATGTATTTTTTCCATGCCATTTTCTTCTTTTTTATTTCTGCCTTGACTTCTTTATTTCACCATCTTGTCCTTTTTAACTGTTTATTGTATTTTTTGGTTCCACACACTTAAGTTGCTGTTTTCTTTAACACTTCACTTCGTAGTTTGTTGTCCTTGATTCTATTCTTTTATTCACTATTATATACCGCCTCCTTCTTTTTCTCTGTGTGCCCGGTACTCGGGAATAATATAGGCTATCTTTCTCGTTGATATTAATATGTTCTCTTCCTATCTTTTTTGTTTCGCTTATTCACATTATTTGTACATCCATTTTTTCCATTTCTTCTATTTCCTTGCCGATCAGAGATGTCACATTCCATGTGGCTATTCCTATATGGTTTGTCTCATTATGATGTATGTCCTTTTTACCGCATTCTTCTTCTCCCTTACTAGTGTTATCGACGATTTCATGCTGCCTGTTTTTTGTATTACCATTATATCCATTATTTGGTTTATTACCATGTTTATTTTTAATACTAATATATAATTTTCCCCTATCTTCATTACTATTGCTATGCCATTTACCAATATTCCCCCTCCCATAATATTGCCCCTACTGTTATACCTAATACCCATATTCCCATCACCAGTCATATTATTAGTACAGTATTTATCATTTATATTCCTAATCCTTTTCTTATTACTAGTTAAAACTAAACATTTATCATTGTACGGGTTATTTAGAATTTCTTCTTCCTCTATTCGTTGCGTGGCCTCTCATTCGTTTCTTTTATAGTTTCACTACTTTTTCTTCTTTCTGGCACCATCTCCTTTCGTTGCCGTCTACTGTGATTTTATTGTAGGTATCCTATTTTAACCATTTCCCCCATCTCTCTTGCTTTATCTCCTAAAACTTTTATTTTCTCTCTCTCTCGCTCTCTCTTTCTCCCTCTCCCTCTCTCCTTTTGTGAGATCCTCTCTAATCCATATTTTCTCGGGTTTCACATTCTTAAGTTTATATTTGTTGCTTAAGATTGTTGTTTTTTTTGTTAACTTTCTAGTTCATTAAGTATGTTTCTGTACCTATTTTTTCTGATCTTTTAATACTAGTTTTGATTCCTAGATGATTTCCTAACAGTCAATCCCTATTTTAACGTTTTTGTGTCTTCGGAGTCTATAATTAATCCACTCATGATTATATTCTTTTTTCTGCTTTCTGTATCTAATATTTCCAATGAGCGTTTTAGATCATTTAATTTTTCTATCTTCTTGTTATCGGTTTTGGTTAATTCATTTTCTCGTTTCAGTTCTTGTTTCTCTTTTGTCCATTCCTCCTACATTATTTCTATTTCTAGATTTATGTTTTTTATTTCTTCATTATTTTGTTTTATCTCTTCTTTAACTTCCTTTATATCTCTTCTGATCTCCTTATTTTCTTCCTTCATTTCTGTGTTCAACTCTTTTATTTCCGTTTTAATCTCCTTATTTATTTCTGCTAGTAATTTCTTTATTTCTTCCATTTCTTGATTTTTTTATGCAATCCTTTAAAGGCGTTGTTATCGTAGCTCTGCTTATTTTGAAGGCTTCCTCCTTAGTTACATGGATTATATTACATTTACTTTTACTTATATTTGATAGTATTTTACTCCTATGTTTATCTCTATGTATAGTGTTACATTTCAACTGGGTTTTATCCAATTCAACCCTTTTCTCTATTCTGCTTTATCACTAATACGTCCGTCTCGTTTCTCTACCGGTTATATTTAGTTCCTCTAATGCGATTATATATACTAGAATATTCTTGATTTTATTTTAATATTACATTTCTTCGTGTTTGGTTAATTTCTGAAAATCCTGTACCTATACATAAATCCTTTATGATAGTGAAAGTTATGTTATATATAAGCAAAGATTTAAATAAATCCCACTATTTCTAGTTCGAAATATCTTTAAATGTCTTATTATTTACATTTAAATTGATTAGTATTATAAATATTTACCTTTCATTCATTACCTTAATTATTTTTATACTCAACCTTGTTTCCAGTTTTTGTATTAGTACTCATAGCACAATAGCGTAACCGCCAGTTTTTATTATCTACATGCACTAATGTGTATGGTTTCTATTTAGTATTATCACAAGATACTTTAGTCACTATTTTTTCGGAATCTAATGTTTTTACTAATTTTATGTTTGTTTAAACCACTTTAATTACAAATTTTCCAAGAGCGTTATTCACCTCAACTGTGCGATTTCGTACCAGCCAAATGCGATATTTTAAATGTTACATTTTTGGGCGGACCTGTGAGAAGTCGTGTTTTTCTGATCTGGCGGGATTAATATATTTTCGGCGGATAGATTTCCTCAATTCTCTAAGTAGGTACTTATAATTGAAGGTGCTACTTGTTCTTATTGCATGGTAGGGACATATCTAATTGTTGCAGAGAAACTGGTGCCCAATTACTTGAAAAGTGCTTCATTCGGTCGAAAGTTAGGTTGTCATGGAAGACTGGTCTAGTAAATCGGTGCTTTGTATAATTCAGGATTTGTTAAATTTTAAAAATCATTTACTATAATTAAAATCATCACATCGCAATTTTGTAAAGATCTTTTGAAGAACCTTGTTCAATTTATTTACTATACGTATATTGCTTATAAATAATGTGTGCAACTTAACAACATTTTACGTGATCTGTTTTAGAGAGAAATTAATTGACCTAATGAGGGTAAATGAGAAAGGAAAAATCAGCGTCAAAATAGCGAATATAAAAGAAAGACATAAAAGTATGGAAGAAATGGAGGATATTACTCTAAAAACTTTCGAACATGGTTGGGAAGTAAGCTCGGCAAATAACCATGAAATGTATTTAGTTCAGAAACAGGAAGCTACTTGCCAAGACTGCAAACTTAGCTGCACCGATTGTGGTGTTTGTATTCATCAGTTTGTTTGTACATGTTTGGATTCAGCAATAAAGTATAACATGTGTAAGCATATTCATCTCGTAGCCAGAAATGTTTATCAGTCTAATGTTGATGAACCACTATTAGATATGGAAGATATCATCAATGTAAACGATGATGATGGAACCCAATGTGATAACATTTTAGGTGAACTGAACACCCATAGTAAAATCCCAAATTTAGATAATCGCAAAGAAATCTTGATCAAATCAGTAATCGATGCCGTAAATACAATTTCTTCTATTGAAGAACTGGGTGTTGTAGAAAACAAATTTTCTGATGCTATGTTAATGTTAGAAACAATGAGAAGCTCAATGCCCGAATCAGGTATGAAATGATCCTTATGTGTTATTTTTATTGGCGAACGTAATACATTTAAATGTTTCTTTTATATATTTTATTCTGGATAGTTTTTTATTTTATTGTATTGACAAGTGATAAGTAGGACGTCAAATTAGCCGCGGATCAGTAAAATAACTGGTGACAAAATAGCCTGGATAGCAGAAAAACTGGTTAGTGAGTCATATCTACCAACTGAAAGAATAGTATAAAATAAATCATATATACATATATATATATATATATATATATATATATATATATATATATATATATATATATATATATATATATATAATATCTACGGCATAAAGTGGACTCCGCCCATGTTAAAATTCAGGTTCAATTGAGCTCCGTGGTCAAGTGGATACCGATATACGGAGCTCGAGCTGTCGATTCATCAACATGTAGAGTTTAATAATTTATAAACATTTTTTGGAGCCCGTAAATACCCCTGTATCATAAATGTATATCGTTTAGTTCACGTGTATATATTATAGGGCTCGTACAGATCTTCTTCAATGTATATTTGAACCATACGTTTATCGGTTTAAGTAAGCTCTAAGAGTTTGGCAACTGTGCGATTATACCGTATATTTTCAACATATACCCTGAACGGTTCATATGGGCTCCTTATTTTTATCTACTGTTCGTAGACAGTGTAATCTAATACGCATTACACTGAGTAACAGAGGATATCTTATTACCTGGTATAACTACGTACTAAAAGGTAACTGGTTCTTTAAAAACAGGTATATAGATACAAAAGGATTTGAGCTTATTATTTAATGGAATATTCGCTTGCATAGGAAATTTTATTTTTTTTTGCATTTTTAAAAATGTTGTTCTTTTATTTAATATAATTTTATTAGTTCAATGCCGAACTCGATGTTTTTTTTAATTAAAGAAATTTCGTAATATATTTTGTTTACGTGAGTATATCTTTGTACGTTTTATGTAAGCATCCGATTAATAAAAACTAATTTTATTTCATCCAATCTTCTGCGATATCTTGTATAAAGCTTTTTTATTATTTTAGTTCTGGTCATTGTGTGAATTTATAGGGAGTCTACGTTCAACAATTTCATGACATTATTGGATGTTCAGTTTTGTGAAAGCGTCTATGTTAGGAAAATTGAAGGAGCACACACGAGCTTTTCAGGGGTTTTGGCTAAAAATTGATTCATAGTTTATTTTTATTGTGCAATAATAGGTGTATCGTCTATATAATAGAAGTCCTAGTATCTACCGGTATGGATCGTTCGTATGTGTAAATGTTATACAGTGTAGGTGCCTTTATGCTACCCCAAGCGAGACCGTTCTTCATCTGCTATTCTTACCATTGAGTGATACAAAAAATATTCTCTTGTGTAGGCATACGCAGACAATATAAGTGAGTTTGTTATCTAAGGGGATATCATATAGTTTTTGAAAAAATATTCTGTAAGTTAAAGTGTCGTAAGCGGCATTTAGATTGAAAAATACCACCACTGATACCCGATATTTTTCGTACCCATCTTTGATTTAGTATTTGTGATGTACATCACTTTGAATAGCTGACAAAATAAAGATATTGGCCGATAGTTTTTGTGGTCGTTGGAGTTTTTGCCAGGTTTAAGCAAGGTAACAACTTTGACTTGTCTCTAGACTTTGGGTATCTCCTAATTTGAATACAGTTGTTCATCATCTGGATAAGCCATTGTAGTGTTTTTGGTCCAGATTTCGTAATAAGCTTTGTGCTTAGATCCTCAATGTCGGTATTTGTATTATTTTTCATTAAATATGTAGATGGTGAATCCAAGCTCAAAATCGTTAAAAGGTTCTCTCAGCTGACTGGTTTTGTCCTTTCTTACTTTGAGTTATTCTTTGCTTTTTTTCCGATAGAAATAGTATGTCTATATCTATAATGTGGTTTTCAGCAATCAGCTATGTACCAAATACCCTAGGTTAGGCCCTATATGTGTTTCCTGTACTAGAAATTAGTCAGATCCGTGTTTAGCTCATATGTCTGATAGTTTAAGTAAAGTAAAGTTTCTTGATTTTTAGATATACCCTTAACAGTTATAGACATATGTTATTAGAATAGTTGGCCCTAAAAGGGACCAACTTGACAAAATCATATTAAAGGGGTGACTGAAGAATTAGCCGATTAATTAATTAATCATTACCCGGGGTATGCCCGATTGCGGTGGTCTTATTAGTATTTCAATCTTCCTAAAGGAAGTGAAACCCCATAAGTAATGCGTAATCTTTTACTTTTTATTAAAAACTTAAATTGTACATGCCGTGTATTACTTTTTGAAGATATGTCGAATCAGATTTGTATAGTAATAATTTTAGGTTCTAAAGAGCCTCTTTGTGAAAAATAAATAAGTTTGTGATATCTGTCACAACTCATATATAGATAATAAAAAAATAAACAGTTAAAATAAGTGTAAACAATTTCAACTACATACATCGGCGCCACTGTTCATGTGATGGGTTTATCACAGATATCAAAGGTTACATTTTAATTCAATGTTCTATTTACGTATCTTCAATATTAAAAAAGTAGAAAAAGACATGTTTATGCTTTCATTTTCTTAAATCTATTCTAGTTTCTTTCTAGAGTTCCGTCTTTTTTTAACGACCTGTGTTCTTTTTTCAATTGGGCACTTGTCCAAAGCTATGACAAATACTCTGTCCTCTGCTATTTTACATTAATATGACATTCATTATTTTCTCTAAACACTCTGTCCTCTGCTATTCTACATTAATATTACTGATTTATTTTATCTTTCTTGCAACTATTTTAATGTTATCCTGTGATCTTCTTCTTCTTCTACTTTTTCTTTTTATATAGGCATAACTCTGTCTGTTTTTCAATGTGCCTCCAGTAAGTTGCCTTTCCATCGTTTTCGTGGTCGTCCTACTGATCGTCTTCCTATGGGTTAACCGTCTCTTGCCGTCTTTATTGTTTTATTTGTTGTCATTCGGCTTATATGATCGTTCCATTCTACTCTTCTATTTCTTAACCAGTTCTTGATGTTCTTCACCTTGCATCTACGTCGTATATCTGTACTTCTAGCTCTGTCCCATAGTGTCTTACCATCAACTTTTTTAAGTGTTTTCATCTCTGCTATTTCATATCCTTTTTGTCCTCTCTATGTCAGATCTTGTTTCTGCCGCGTATGTCATTATTGGTCTGATTACTGTTTTGTAAATTCTGCCTTTCGTTTCTTTTCCGATATTTTTATTTCTTCATAATGTTTCATTTGGGCAGCCTGTGGCTCTGTTTGCTCCATTCACTGGGTCTTTCACTTTAGTTTCGAGCTTTCCGTAGCTAGATAATGTGATGCCTAGATATTTAAGCTTTAACACTTGTTCTATTACATCACCTTCCAGCTCCAATTAACATCTTAGTAAATTTGCTGTTGTAACCATGCATTTTGTCTCTTTTGGGGAAATTAACATGTTAAATTTTCTGGCGGTTATATGAAATTGGTGCAGCATACGTTGTAAATCATTTTCACTTTGAAAGAGTAGTATTGCGTCGTCTGCACAGCAGATTATTTTAATTGGTTTTTCTTCCATTTGGTATCCTTTTTTAGTTCTTATTTTTTATTATTTCATCCATAATCAGGTTGAATAATAGAGGACTCAGGTAATATCCCTGTCTTATCCCATTGTCACCTTCAATAGGGTCGGTTAGTTCTTCTTCTAGTTTTACTTTTATTGTGTTGTTTTGGTATATATTTTCGATAGTTTTGATTTTTCCTAGAGGTATCTCTCTTGCGTACAATAAGGGGATAACGTTTTTTTAATTTGTGTATCTTCTGTATATCATTATTTCCTCTGTGTATTAAAAATTAAATTTTGGTTATTATTTCTTAAGATTCTCTTACCGTGTTTATTAATTGTCTTGTTTCATGTGTATCAAGATATGTGTGTCATGATAGATTGTAATGCATATTTCATTTAATGTAATTGAAGTGCTCTTTGCGTTTGCCAATTACTTTCTTACTTCCTCAGCGATAGGTCTTTTTTTCCTCATCAATAACCTTATCCTCGCTCGATACAGCTATTTTAAACCTCTATAGCCCCGTGTGTACTCAAGGCAACAAAGGAGTTTTTGACGCAGAAAACTTTTTTAAAACAATTTCCGACTCTAGTATGCCCTCTGTTAATTTCAGGCAACATTTGGTTATACATTTTAATACACTCTATGAACCTATGACGAAACCTATATGGAAATGTTTAACAGTATGTCAACTGGACATGACTGCCTTATTAGTTTGTATTTTCGATCGTGATTTATTGTTATAAATTGTGTACAATTTATATAAAAATACATACAGAGGCATTATATCAGCATTTAGATATTGATTACCGTTGACATTTGTTTATTTTATTGTATTGTTTCAGTACTGTGATATGTTGCTTTGAATCCACACTGGACCATATTATTTTAAATTATTTCTTTAAGATGGATACAAAAACGTTCTACGGGAAAAGCAGTAAATATCCGAGGAATCCAAAGACTCTGACTTCGATAGTGATAATAAGAAATTGATAATGAATTTTCCAGGTACTCAGATATCAATCGATCCAGGATCAAATAAAATGGAAAATGAAGACGATTTGTACGAAGCAAATTTAGACCAGGATACCAATTTAGATTTAGACCAAGATGAAGATGAGGGCGATACCGATAAAACAGAAAAACACACTGAACAAAATGTGCTCAAAAGGTCAAAAATGATCGTAAAAAACATTCAGTGGAAGAGTGGTTCCCGAACAGTATTTTCAATTCCAGAATGGAAAGGTAATTTACCAACATGCAAATTATTAGAACCGGAATCCCCTCTACATTATTTTAAAAAGATGATATCTACCAATATGCTGGAAAACATAGTAGAACAAAGTAATTTGTAAGCACTGCAAAAGAATATAAATAAACCATTGAATATGACACTAGCAGAAATAAACCAATTTATTGGAGATCTGTTCTACTAATGTCAATATATGGCTTGCCAAGGACAAGATCATTTTGGCAGAAGGAAACACGTGTTGCTCAAATAGTCGATACTATATCTAGGAATCGCTGGGAAGAAATAAAAACTAAAATGCATTTTAATAATAACGAAAATATGGTCAACAATAATGATAAGTTATACAAAATTAGACCATTTATCAACGGTCTATTTTAAAATTTTCAAAGTATTCCAATGAGTGAAAAATTGTGTATTGATGAACAAATGATACCATTCAAAGAGGCACATTCTTTAAAACAATATATGAAGAACAAACCCAAAAAATGGGGATACAAGGCATTTGTTTTGTGTGATAGCAATGGTAATGTAGTAATAAGATTGTGTGAGATAGTCAAACCAAACAAATACTATAAAGTATATTTTGACAACTGGTTCAATAGCATTCAGTTGCAGATTGAAATGGAAAAACGTGGACTGCAATGTTTGGGAACTGTTCTTCCAAATAGATTGCCTTATTGCCATTTTTCTGATGACAAGAATATGAAGAAACAGGGCAGAGGTACTGTAGAAGAAAAGCATGCTACAGTAGATGGCATAAGACAAACAGCGTTAAAGTGGTACGATAATAAACCGGTTCATTTGCTTAGTACATTTGTTGGTTCTGAGCCTACTTCGTTAGTCAAGAGGTGGGATAAGAAACAAAAATCAAGAATTATTGTATGCTGTCCAAATTCAGTGCAATTTTATAATCAATTTATTGGAGGTGTCGATCTTATGGATTCAATCATTGCTCTTTACCGAACAGACGTAAGATCTAAAAAGTGGTATCTAAAAATATTTTTTCACCTTCTGGATTTAGCTGTTGTTAACAGCTGGTTGTTGCATCGTCGTGATTGCGATTACTTTGAAATTAAAAAGAAAAACCAGTTGCCTTTGTTACAGTTTAAGTCCCACTTATGTAGCGTACTGTTAGTAAGCAATGACCAGATCAAAAACAAAGGACGTCCCAGGCTCAGTGAAATTGAGAACGAAATTCTCATAAAAAAACAAAGGAGAGGATCTACTGCTATTGTACTACCAAAGGAAGTTAGGCTTGACCAAACCTTCCACTGGCCAGTAATTTCTGAAAAAAAGGGAAGATGCAAAAAACCAGGATGCTGTAATACTTCTAAATTAATGTGTGATAAATGTAAAGTTGCTTTATGTTTTACAACTACAAATATTTGTTTTTTTGAATGGCATAATAAATAAGCATATATAACTTAATTCGTTAGTTTTTGCTAAACACTCCCAAAACTCTCCCCAAACGAAATTTAAAAAATCTAAAAAAATTACTAGTTGTTGTAAATGGATATTTGAGCACATATACAAATTAAAACATTTTCTCTTAAGTTTACAAAAAAGTCGGGCAATAGAGGGCTAAGATATTTATATTTCACTATATGCTGTATCATTTGGTTTTCATTTCAAATTTGCACCTATGACGAAATTTATAATATCTAAGATCTGGTGCTTTCATATGAAACTGGAATAAAACACTTGTTAGATAATATTTATTCGTTTTGAGTACGTTCTTCTTTTAGAACCTAGTATATAAAAGAATAAATATTTGTCTGTCAACAAATTGCTATATAAAAGCACGAGGCACTATTCTCATGCTGTGAGCTTTGCTGCTCTGTTACTTTTATAACGCTTAAGCTATTTTTAATTTATTGTCAATATTTTTGAGGTGTTTTTCCTTAAATGATCATTTTTAAGGTTAGTACGTTTGATTAAATGAAATTGACATTAATTTGATAGTTTCCATTTTATTAGTGCTGATGGTATATGACTAGCATCTGTTGGTACTATATATCAATTTCAACATGTGGAAGTGAGAGCACTCTCTTGTTAGTAATTTCAGTGTAAATTTTGACGAAACCAGAAATTACCCATAATATTCTCCCCGTGTGATCTTAGTATTTCCGTTGATTAAATAGTATAGGGTATCCAATATTTCAATCAACGGTATGTCAGAGTGGTTTTTATTAATTTTTATATATATTTGCAAAATAGAAAGTTCAGTACATGCAGTTAAACAGCTGATCTGTCAATTTAGAAGTAAGAGCAAGTACCAACTTGCTCAAAAGTATACCCATACACAAAAGGAATAATAAAATATACTGCACAAACTATAGCGATATAAGCTATATATAAGCTATATCTCTATTAATAATTAGGATATACAGTATTTTTTCTAATACACCTGGAACGATTGAGTAAATAGGTGAACTATAAACACTATAAAGTAGGTGAATATTAGTGTGGAATTAGAAAAACTTAATAAATCGTTGATCAATTATTCACTATTAGGCAGTTAATGAGAAATGTTGGGAATACAAAAAAAAACATTAAACTAGTTATTTATAGATTTTAAACAAACACTGATATAATCATAAGAATAAAACTATGAAATACCATGGCAGAAAAGAAAACTGTCGACTTATTTTCAAATGTACATTGATTTCAAACAGAAAGATTCCATTCCAAACTCTATTTAAAAAGTAAAATCAATAAACAGATAATTATACACATAAAGATTATAAAAATCCCAAATATTGGAAAACCTAAATATGCGTGGTCAAAATATTAAAAATCAAAGTGCTTTAAAAAAGTGAACGAATTCGCCTAACAGATGTTTTGAAAGCAATATATTATGAAACGAATTGGGGATATTATATTACACAAACTAAACCGCTTGTCTACAAAAAAATCAAGAAAATATGATACGACAGGAAAGACTAATGACTTTACAGCTAATTGCCACATAAATATCAATGTAACGCAAAAATACTAAATTGTTACAAATAAAGGTTAAAACATGCTTTTCAATTCGCGGTAAAAGATTTAATAAAGTTCAGCACACAGTATAAATCGTAACAAAATTCATATACCAGTAAACGGTTCTCGATACAGCAGCAAAGTAATTTTGGCAACAAATATGTAGGTTGTACTTTACTCCATTGGAATCATAGTACCCGCTATGGAAAATGGTGTCTTCTTTGACATCCAGCAACCACAAATGTGAAATTAGGAAAGATTAATGTGAAATTAGGAAAATTCAATGAACCGTTGATCAAATATTCACTATTATATACTTAATGAAAAATGTTGGGAATAAAAAAACATTAAGCTAGTTATTTATAGATTTTCAACAAACATATGATATAATTATAAGATTGTAACTAAAATGCTATGGAAGAACTAGGCATACATAAGAAAATAACTGCCAACTTACTTTCAAATGTCCAGTGACCTCAAACAGGAAGATGCCCTGTCTCCAATCGTGTTTACCATCGTTTTGGAGAGCATCTCCCGGAAAGCAAATACAGAAAATCTCACAGTTTAATAATTAAGGTCCTCATATTATACGGACCTTCGACGATGAGTTTAATATAGTAGCGAAAATAATTATTAGTAAGCAAAACACATTAATACATTCAATAAAAAAAGCGCAAAAAAGGGTCCTTCAAATCAACGATAATAAAAAAATATATGGCTATCACTTTGAAATGTTTCATAGGTCTAAATATTTCGAATTTAAGAGCACTTTTAACAAAAACACTACAAAAGAGAATAACAACAGAATACAAGCTGGCAATTGCTACGTTTTAAGCAAAAAAATTAAATCCAAAAATACATCCCGCAGTAAGAAAAATAAGAATCTACGTATGTAAGTAAAACACAAACAATGAAAAAATAAAATAAGAGCCGATTGAGCGTCGCAGAAAGAAATATATAATTCTGTTATGAATAAGATCACAAATCAATACAAAGTGCAAAACAATAACTTTAGCGTTGAGATTTAGTTTCTTGTACGACGATGCAATTTTTATATACCTGTTTGACCTTAGCATTATTTCCCGGTCGTAAAACACTTCTGAGGGCTTTTCTAACAATCCTGATCTAATTAATACCTGAGTTTTACTTACATTGTTTTATATATCCTGATTTTAGTAGTTCGCATTAAACTTCTGGATTTAAAAGTGTTATGAGGTGATACATATATCAGTTTGCTACTTGAATTTTCCCTTTTATCTCTTATGTGACAACGGTATCTGCGATATCTAAAACGCCCCAATTTTTCAAAATTATATGGGTCTATTGTTACGTTATATGCTCTATTCTACATCATCTCTTTTGTCTGTTAATAAATATTTAGTTGGTTTTATCGTTACTATTATACCGTATTTTTTTGCTGGTAATAGCATTATTCTATAGTATTCTAATATTTAATCTATGGATTAAATTCGGATAGCGGATAGATATTCTTTACTTTCTCGGAGAAATCATATTGTAACACACAAAAACCGTATTAAATTGCCAAAAACTTCCTTGTATACTCTATTTATTTATGAGGGGCAGCAGCAATATCAGTACCATAATAATGCATATAGTCCTGGACTGGCTAATCTATAGTTGGATAATAGGAAACATGGATGTAGCAGTTCTAATGGTTTGGTGACTGCTTACTGAAATCGGGGAGCAGAGATACCAGTACCAAGTTAATGACTATAGGAGTTGCGGATACATTTTCTGATAACTTAGTTCCTCCCTTTTTTTAACATATACTATAGAAGTCTCAAGTACAGGTCTCATGTAATTGTGGAAGATGCATAAGGTATTTAGACATCGTTTTTTGTAAAATGAATGTTTTAGATTTTCAGATGTATAAACTTCACGTGAATTAATTTGGACTCATTTAGTTTAGGCTCTAATAGGTATACTATTTGTAGGTTAAACTCCCATGCTATACTTTAGCAAAGGCCTAAGCTATGTCAAAAAAGACAAGCACAATTTTTTTTTCTAAAACGTATTTCTCAACAAGTTTCTCACTTAGTTATATCGATAATTCTGTATATTCAATTAATCATGGGATACTTTTTATCTCTGAATAAAAATTATCGGTTTGGAATCAGCTCCTTTTTTTTTATTATTGGTTTCATTAACTTACATAAATAAATACAACCTGATTTAAAGTAAAGCTGAAGTTGATTTTTAAATGCACACTTTAGATACTCTGTTTTTGTTTGCCTTATTTTTAGACCTTTTTGCTCAAGTGCCCATCTCCATTGTCTCAATCATTAATTCGATTATCTCTCCTTATCTCTTACTAACACCACATCGTTAGCATACATCAAGCACCAAGGAATATCTCATTGACATGTTTTCGTTAATTTTTCCAACACTAATTAGAAGAGATAAGGGATTAGCACCGACCCCTGATGCAATACTATTCTCAAATGAAATTTATCAGTCTTACCCTCACTTGTTCTAACATTAGTTTTCCATTACTTGCCTTATGATAAAAATTGCATCCGTTGTTGATTTGCCTTGCATGAATTTAAACTGATTTCCTAATATTTCTGTTTCTTTCTGTAGCCTACTATCAATTATTCTCACACAGTTTCATGGTGTGACAGAGTAGTTTTAGGGCTCTATAGTTTGTACAGAGTTTAACATCTACTTTGTTTTTGTATACAGGTACTAAAATGCTACTTCTCCATTCATCCGGTATTCGCCTTACTTTCAAAATTCTATTAAATAGTCCTGTTAGCCAACTTGTTCCTGATTTTCCTAATGCTGATCATATATATCCAGGGATGCCATCAGGACCTATGCCTTTTCTTTTTTCATTTTATGTAGCTCTTGAATAACTTCCGCGGTCGTCATTTTCGGCACCATTGCTATTACTATCTCTGTTGCCTCTATAGATGCTTTCTCAAACTCTTCGTTTAATTGGTCGTTAAAGAACTCCTTCCAGCAATTTTTTACATCCTTTCCTTGCATAAATAGTTTAATGTATTTATCTCGTATACATTTAATCTGATTAAAATCTTTGGTTTTCTTTGCTCCACTTTTAGCAATTTTGTATATGTTTTTTTTCTTAGTACTCAGTTCATTGTACAGCTTTTCATACGCTGCTACCTTAGATTGTGCTACCGCTACTTTTGCTTCCTCTTTATCTATTTGATACTTTTGATAATCTTAGTCTGATATTTTTTCTTGTCCCTCCTTATATAATCTTCTCTTGTCTTTTATATTGTCTTAAACATCGTCTGACTATCTATATTTACCAATTTTTAAGTCAATTTCCTGAGATTTTTTCAAGTATTTTAGGTACACCCTCTTTAATAATTTTTGACACATTTCTCCAAATTTCATTATGACTTTTTTCCATATTCCAACACATTCCTTTTTTATTTCTGTTCTAAATTGAACTAATTTGTCGCTTGTTAACGTCAATTAATTGTTTTTGTGACTCTCCTCGATATTTTGGTTTTATTTCATATTTTACTTGTATATCTAGTACCAGCACTTTATGCTGTTGGCTTACAGTTTCAGTAATTATTACTTTAGAGTCTTTACATAAGGGATTGGCTTACGATCCATATTTGGAATTGATTTTGTCTGCTTTTGAATTGGATAAGTTGGCTTTCTCTTTTCTAATGTACTAACAGTGGACTAGGTATGGCCACTGTTAGTACATACTAGTGCTAATTCCAGCATATTATCTGCCACATTATTTGCTGCTAATAGCATTCTTCTATAGCATTCTAATATTTCATCTATAGATTAAATCCGTATAGCAAATAGATATTTTTCACTTTCTCGGAGAAATAATATTCTAACATACAAAATCCTATTAAATTGCCAAAACCTTCCTTGCATATTTTATTCACTTATAAGGGACAGCAGCAATATCAGTACCATAATAAGGCGTATAGTCCTGGACTGGCTAATCGTTGGATAATAGGAAGCATGAGTGTAGCAGTTTTAATGTTTTCACTACCTGGTATCTGGGAGCAGAGATATCAGTACCAAGTAATTGCATATATGAATTGTTGCTTGAACTTTATTATTATTAAACAGCACTATATAAACAGCACTATATTCTATAATACAAGAAACATTGTGTTATAAAACAGTCGAATAATATACAGATTCTTAATTCAAATATTCAAAAAATTAAAGAACAGCTTACTAAAATAGAAATCGCCTATTTAAAATGCAATCCATTAATGGCCCAAGGTACCAAGCACTTCTAGCATATGGTAATGATATTGATGTCATAAGAAACTCTCTCCCGTTTGCGACATCTTCAACAAAGTGAAGAGAACACGAAAAATGTTTTACTTTAAACCAACAAAATGAAAAACAAATACAAGAGAATCAATAGAAGAGAGCAATTCAATCTAGATTGTGGATAAAACAAGTGATGTTTTTATCTAAGGGGACGTCATAGAATTTTTGGAGAAATGTTCTCTAATTTAATATGTCGTAAGCGGCATTTAGATTGACAAATACTACCCCTAATACCTGATATCTTTCGTACCCGTTGTTGATTTTTGCAACAACGGGTACGTTATTACATACTTTATAAGTATTACGAATAAAAATAAATAAGCAAGAAGAATGTAAGTGTACTATATTTAAACCAAGTGACAGAAAAAAGAATATTATACATACATATACTTCTAAATTAAAAATTATATGCCTGACAACGCAAGATACAAAAAACAATGATTTAACATTGAAAATAATGATAGCTTGCACAAGGGACAAAGTATTTAAAACGATAAGGCCGAACATATTATATGTAATTGTAATAGATATGTTGGCTAAAATTAAGTTACCATAAGACACCGAAATATATCTGGGTAATGACTCACTACTGATTGCTACGCTAGTATCTGCCATAAGTGTATTCATGTGTTTATGTGTATCTAAAGTATAGTAGTATATTGAATTCCCTACATTAAAAAATCGAAATATTTAAATTAGACAGTAAAAAATTATAATTTTAAGATTGATTTATAAATTATTATAATTTAAATTTTACTGCTTGATGAAAGAAATATTGTAAGTCATACACTGTAGCAATCGAAACATCGGAACGTACATTTATAATATAATAAATGTTTCAGTGCTAATGCATTAAAAAAAATACTAGTACATAAAAATGGACACTTGCCTTTTCAAAGTTTATAATAGACACTAATTTCAGTTTATCTGTAATTAAAGCAAGTAATATAAATTACCACAATAAAATATTTAACTACATTAACCAAATACGTATTTGAGAAATTTATTGATGACTAAATTGATTGATATTTAAATAAATTTGAAGTTCCAAAACGTACCTGCTGTAAAATTTAAAAATCTACGACTAATCAAATTATTGGCAACATCGGAGGAGTTTAGTTGTGTACGCAAAGAAATGTATACGGATCCCAAAAGTGTTTTAACCTATTACGGAGTCCACTTAATCCGACGTGTTGGTCGGAGTCCACATAAAGCGCTACCCAGATAATAATATACACGGTGTATATTCGCCTGGAGTTAGTATAATACCGTTTTAGTACGGAGCCCTCATTAACCGCTAGATCTATATATATATATATATATATATATATATATATATATATATATATATATATATATATATATATATATATATGTTCGGATAAGTTTCCGCGGTCAGATAAATGAAAATTACTGAGTTCTCGGGAAGAACCGCGATGAGAATTTAAAACTGAAGAAGCTATTTCCCATCTTCCTTCCGAACAAGCCGAAGTTGCCAGACAAGATGTCGCCAGAATTCTCCGTACTTCCAAACCCCCACCTTCAAATATCAGTCTTTCAGAAAGACGTGCCCTCAAAGAACTTTACAACAACCCTGACATCGTCATCCTTCCGGCCGACAAAGGTAATGCCACCGTCATTCTCAACTCTTCTAACTATTTCGACAAAATGTCCGAACATGTCCCAAATGATCCAACCACATATCTAGAAAAAACGACCAAATCCATTATAAATAAGTCTACTCTACCTCCAGACCTCAAAAAATATCTTATACCCAGAGAAAAATCATCCCGAATTCCAAAGATATACGGCCTTCCAAAAATCCATAAGCCCAATGTTCCCCTAAGACCCATCGTCAGTGCATACAATTGTCCCACTCAGAAATTGGCAAAACATCTCGCTTCATCCTTACAACCATTAGCCGAAAACGCCTCGTCCTTTGTCAAAAACTCTTTTCATTTCATTGATCTTCTGAAAAACTTTTCTATTTCACCCTCAGACATACTAGTCAGTTTTGACATTGTTTCTTTATTCACCAACATTCCCATCGATGAAACCATTTCCATCTTGGACTCTAAACATCAAATTCCCCAAGACACATTATCTCTTATAAAACACTGCATGTCTAATACATATTTCACGTTCCAAAATCATTTCTATCGTCAAATCAAAGGTGCCCCAATGGGATCGCCCCTCTCTCCCGTAATAGCAGATATATACATGGAACAGTAGCCTTGTCCTCGTCAAATCTCAAACCCACCTGCTGGTTACGGTACGTTGATGACACCTTTGTCATTTGGCCCCATGGTAAAGACACATTAGATCTCTTCCTCTCCCACCTGAATGGAATACATCCCAGCATTCAATTCACGATGGAAGTTGAGTCTGAAGCGTCTTTGCCATTCCTTGATGTTCTTATTCAGAAAAATCCACCTCACAGTTTTTCCTATTCCGTGTACCGGAAACCCACTCATACAAACCGCTATCTCAATGCCCAGTCACATCATCACCCCGCCCAACTTAATTCAGTCATCAACACTCTTATTTCCCGTTTCATAAGACTTAGCGACAACAATCAAAGGTCATCCGAAATCAATTCAATAAGACAAACACTCCTACAAAACGGCTACCACAAAACCCAAATCAATAGAAGCATTCACAAACTTCTAAACCCCATTCCATCCAAAAAAGAAACCTTGCCGCCGGATCAACCCAAAATATTTCTACCTTTCATTAAAGGTGTCACTGACAAGATCAGTAGAACTCTTATCCCTCTTAATATTAAAACCATCTTCACCACTCACTCCAAATTGTCCAATCTCGTCAGATCCGTAAAAGACCAAATCCCCAATGAAGACCATGGTGTCTACGAGATACCTTGTTCCAGTTGCCCACGTACATACGTAGGACAGTCAAACCGACGAATCCATAACCGTATTTACGAACATTCTCTATCAGTCAAACATTCCGATACCACTTCAGCCCTAGCCCAACATCATATTCAGACAGGCCACAGGATAGATTTCGAAAAAGCAAAAACCATCGCTCCCATCCGCTCATTAAAAGCGAGAATCATTCGTGAAGCTATCGAAATCGAAAAACGGCCTAACAGCTTGAACACGCGCGATGACGCGAAACGATTGCCGGCAACATGGCGACCCCTGCTTCAGCGACCTCCCTCCCACACCGTTCAGGCCACGTCAGTTCAGACCACGTCAGCGCATACCGTTCCCGCGCATACAGCGAGTATAAAAGCAGCCACACAGGGTAAGACTGGTTGTCACTCGACACTGAGGAGTAGGCAGATTGAGACCTCAGTGCCGAGAGACAGTTCTTGCAATATAGAACACGATACTGGTACGTCTCGAGCGAGGGGAGTAGGCAGATTGAGACCCCGAACTCGAACCGAATAGTATCACTCTTGATAATGGCTCCAAAATGGGTGCCGAAACGTCGAGTTTTAAATTCTCATCGCGGTTCTTCCCGAGAACTCAGTAATTTTCATATATATATATATATATATATATATCTTTAAGGTATATGACCGTTTAATTTTAATTTACATTTTAATGCTACAGATCTTTTAAAGGTAAGATCATTTACTTAATTGTTTTTTCATATTAGATGTATCGCTAATAACACTCTTTTAGATGAACTGATGATGCTTATTGAACAATGGGCGAAACGTCTTTAATAAATAGATAAAGTAGCACAACTCTTGTCTTTTTTATCTCCAAATTGACCGAAAACATTCACTTACGAGTGCACATATATATATATATATATATATATATATATATATATATATATATATATATATATATATATATATATATATATATATATATAAATTAAGGTACACTCGAAGAGTGGTGGGTTTTTCTAAGGTGTATGTTCTATCATATTTTCATATTAATAATTTCAAATAAAAATAAAATAAAATATTTTCTTACTTTATTTAACTTAGATTCATTCAACTTACATTTTATTGATTATTTTGTCAATGTTACTTTTACACATGTGAAATAATTGTTTCTGATTAAATAGTTTAATAAAATTTTATAATTAAAATTGATTCACAGAATCTATATTAGTCTCAGTTCCAAATGTTATGAACCTTGGACTGTTGAAAGTTGAATCAATCTTCACTCACCTGTTGGCTGGCTATTCAGCCACAATTTAGACTATTTAAATACGCCTTGCTGTTCTGTCATATTTTGACCTCAAGGCCACTGTCTTTTCTCGTGGTTGGCGTATTTCCTACCTGTTATTTCTCATTTCACTGACAGCAACTAAGAAGCTAAGAGTGGTAACTTCATTATATATATATATATATATATATATATATATATATATATATAAGTAATAGTAAAAAGTAATGGCATGTCTCGCAAAACAGGAAACCAAATATGGTATATCGATGGAAGGCAACCGTATATACGTATTTCTGACTATTGGTCGTCTTCAGTACGGTGCAGTCAAGTTAGAAAAGGAGCATATTATCTTGGGAAAGGATCACTGCAGGACCAATGCAACCAATTTGTGCCATTCCAACCAATAGTCAGAAATACGTATATACGGTTGCCTTCCATCGATATACCATATTTGGTTTTCTGTTTTGCGAGACATGCCATTACTTTTTACTTTTATTATTCACTCGCATTATCCTTTTCCATTTGTTTTAAACGTTTCATCGTTTGGCATTCCTTTCCCCAGGTAGCTGTAGCTTCCTCCATGGTTGGTGTTAGTTGTTGCCCTGGAAACCATCAGGGTCTTCTAACTCTAATGGCACAAATTGGTTGCATTGCTCCTGTAGTGATCCTTTCCCAAGTTAATATGCTCCTTTTCTAACTTGGCTGCACCGTACTGAAGACGACCAATAGTCAGAAAGACGTATATACGGTTGCCTTCCATCGATATACCATATTTGGTTTTCTGTTTTGCGAGACATGCCATTACTTTTTACTTTTATTATTCACTCGCATTATCCTTTTCCATATATATATATATATATATATATATATATATATATATATATATATATATATATATATTATTGTGATATTTAAAGTCTTGGTGCGCCAAGCAATAATTAGCTAATTAATTTTTTTGATTAATTAAATTATTTAAATGATAGGATTATGACTCTATCACAATTTTTAATTCTTTTATCTCAGGGTTAAAATTCGTGCTTCAATATCTATGCTATTACATGTGAAAGGTAAGGTCCAAAGAATACCGGAATAATAAAAAACACATATGATCTAACACTTTATATTGAAATAGAAATAATGAAATAATTCACACTCAAAAGTTTTCAATAAACAAATCTCATATAATGATACTCAAAATTTTGTTCTACGTACGTGAACAATCAAAATTAATGGTACAAACAATATTAATTGAAATCTCAAAATCCCAAACTATTCTAACTCTCCTAATCAAAATATTTATATCCTTTCTAAATTAAATGTAAAAATTTTGTTATCAATAAAAGAAAAAACTGCAGAAAACAAAAATATCTCTCTCTGATGATGATTGGTCCAAATCCTTGTTCCTTGTAGACTATATTATCTCCTCTCAACCGCTCCCTATGTAATCAGCAATCTTACAACAGATTGTTGCAAGTATATCGTCCTTAATGATCTCCTTCAAAAGCACAAACCATTCAAATTATGATAGCCTTTCTCCTCTCGATAAACTGAATCTCTCGTTGGCCCGAGTGAAAAATGACTCTTGGAATATCTTCTCTTTACGATAAACTGAATCTCTCGTTGGCCTGAACAGTGACTCTTGGAATATAAGTAGAAAATATGGCTTACAATATTATGCTGCTTCAGCTTCTGTCAGATACACTAACTCCACAAAAACTCACTAACATTTAACACTACTGCTTGCTACTTCTCGGGAACCGCCAGAGAACAATCACTGTTCGTCTTACAGACTTGGAAAACCAACTGATTATCTTTTCTCTCTCCTAAATCTAGCTAAACTTTCATTCCTACATACCTATCCCACCTTTTTCAATCTCCGCCAATCAAAACTCGTCACAATTCCCCCATTTTTTCATTTCGATAACAAACAAATTTTTACCTATAATTATAAAATTTCCTAAAACTTATTTACAAATAATATTTTTCTATAATTCTTAAAAACTAACAAAAACCTCTTTCTAAAATCTCTTCTATTGTCTCTAATCACTGCATTAATGTTTTTGGAAAACCCGGTTCAATTGTCTTTGGATTTCACTTAAAATTATGCGGGTCACTCAAGTATAACAAAGAAATAATTTATGTATAGCTTACATTTTGTTTAGTACAGGTAATCCAAGAATTTAATAACTTTCCTTCTTCGAAATGTTTGTCTGAATTATTTTAATGTTTTTAAACTTTGAAATATTTTAATCAACCCAATATTTTTCTCGATTTTACATATCATAACAAATCCCCGCCATTTGATCTGCCGAAAACTCTTTGTTAAATTTTAAAATGACAAAAGTTTTCCAGGATCAAATTATTTCACTATGTTATTAAAATCTATTCATGATATTGATAGATGTCGTGAATGTTAAAAATACCCCGTATATTTCCTGTCTCTATGTGCGCTAATTCATAACTATTTACCCCATTTTCCGTATTGACCCTATATGGACCTTCAAATATCGGCATCAATTTTGCACAAATACCATTTTGTAAATTCGACACCCTCAGTGCCTTCACTAAGACTTTATCTCCTTTCTGGAATTTGATCGGCCTTCTTCTTCGGGTTCTCTCTTGTCTTTGGAGATATTTCTCTCCACTTCGTCTCAATCTTCTTTGAACCAACTCGATCACTTCTTCGTATTGTCTGGGGGCGGTGTCTTCCCACGGTCTTGTAGGCATTGTTCCTTTCATTATATATAAAGGCGTCTCTTTGGTAACCGTATTTGGAGCACAATTCAAATAGGTCTCGATCTCAAACACTTTTCTGTCCCAATGTCGATGATGTTCTTCCGCGGCAATTCGTAGAAATTTTGTGACTTCTTGTATAAAACGCTCCGATGGGTTGCTCTGTGGATGACGGATGCTTATAAATTTTGTATCGATGCCCCTCTCTCTTAATTCCCTTTTAAAACGTTCGTTCCTAAAATATGTCGCATTGTCCAATAAAATATTGTCTGGTCTTCCCACCGTTTCTATAAAATTGTCTATCTTCCTAAGTATTTCAATTCCTTTTGTGGTTCTGCATGCGTACAATTTAACATATTTTGAGAAAATATCCACCATAACTAATATGTGTTTATTCCTTTGAGTTGTTGGTATCAAATCGCTCAACATATCAATAGCAACAATATCCAGTTTCTTCCGAGCTACGACGTTTTTTGTGACGCTTTCATTTTTAAAGTTCCTACTTTTACACTTTTGGCATGTCACACAATTTCGAGTCACCTCTTTGGCTATTGTATAGTCCTGTCGACAAATGTAGTTCTCCCTGAACATAAGCCACACCTTTCTACTTCCAATATGTCCGTTGTCACAGTGTAACTTTAAAAAAAACTTCTTTTGCCATTTGCTCCGTGATTACATAGAGTTCTTTACCATCGACCCTCTTAAAATATAGGTTATTTTCTTGTTCAGCCCTTTGCTTTTCTCTTTCATTCAATTCTTCCTGATTTTCTGATTTTGGCCAAAGAAAATAAGCCTGCTTCTTCTCTCATTATGTTCATGCCTACGTGGAGAGTTTTGTGATCCTCTTTGCGGAATTGTTCATCTCTCGTCAACGCATCAGCCAAAATATTGTCCGTTCCTTTGATATATTTAAATTCAAAATCATATTCTTGGAGTAAAAGAATGCCCCTATGAATTCTATTATTTACCAACCTATTTTTCATTATGTGTACCAACGCTGCATGGTCCGTTTCAATGGTGAATCTTGCCCCAAGTAGGTAAAAACGTAATTTGTTTACACAAAATAACACACTGGCAAACTCTAATTCAGTAACGCTGTATTTTCTCTCATACGTTTTGGTTACACGGGAAACAAAACATATTGGCACCTCTATATCGTCTTGTATCTGTGATAACACCCCTGCAAATTTTTTTATGGAAGCATCGGTCCTGAGAATGAAAGGTTGCTCATATCTTGGGTGGTGCACTCTTACAGCTGTGGAAAACGCTCCTTTTAAATTTTTGAAAGCGATTTCTTGTTCAGTTCCCCATTTCCATCTGACATTTTTCTAAAGTAATGCTATTAGCGGTATTTCTTTTGTACTGAGGTCTGGTATCAGCTTTTTGAAATAGTTTACCATTCCTAAAAATCCCCGCAAAGTTTTTAAATTGGTTGGCCTAGGGTAGTTGTTTATGACTTCGATTCTATCTTCTGCAAGACTAATCCCTTTTGTGTCTAATTTGAATCCTAAATACAATACCTCTTTTTGGAAAAACTGACACTTTTGAATATTTAATTTTAATCCGGCTTGATCAAGTTCTTCGAGAACAGTATGAATATGTCGTAGATGGCTTGTTATATCCGGTGAGAAAATTAATAAATCATCTATGTAATGTACAACAAATTCTCCATGCCTATTTAAAATTGTGTGTAATGCGCGAACCAAAGCAGCGCATGCACTTTGTAGTCCAAATGGTACTACCCTAAATCGGTACACCACTCCGTCGATAGAAAAAGCGGCATAATTTCGACACTTTTCTGCCAAAGGTATTAACCAAAAACTGTGTTTCAAATCGATTTTGGAGAAAATGTGTGATCCTGTGATTCGTCCAAAAACGGCTTCTATGTTCAAAGGCGCTTCGTATTGCGCGATTGTGTGCGAATTAATGTTTCTTGCATCTAAACATAATCGCAAATCACCATTTGATTTTTTTACGCATACTATCGGGTTGATATATGGAGAGTCACATCTTTCGATCACCTTGTCTTTGATCATATTTTCAATTTCCTGTCCGACGCTTTGCCTGTATTTATACGGGATTGGATATGTTTTCGATTTAAAATTTTCTAAGTTTTTAACTTTAAAAGAATGTTCATAATTTTTAGCCACTCGGCTTTCTTCATTAATAAGATCTCCATAATTTTCTAAAATCTTCTCTATTTCCTTCTCCATGTTTTCTCCACATATTATTTTTCTTTCATCCTCAGTTTGTTCACATGTGTTCACTGTCCGTATTACTTCTTCACAAAATTCTGGATTCTAGTCCATAATTGCCATTTCTTCTCTGTCCTCTTCCGTTATTTCTTCTTCTATTTTTTCTTTATCTTTAATTTCTATCTGGTATTCCGAGCACCATGTTTCGGCTCCTTCCATTTTTCTGCTTATAACTTCCTTTTTTTCCTGCTTTCTTTTCGAACTCTTCTTCTTTTTTTTTTATTCTCTTTTCCTCTTCGGATTGATTTTTTTCTTGAGCTTTCGATTTATCCTCTACCGTCATATTGATTTCTTTATGTTTTTCTTGTCCATTTATCCTTTCAGAAAATTTTCTCCTATCTGTTTCCTTTTCTTCTTCTATGTTGTCTGGTTCTGCTCTGATTTCCAGTTGATTTTCCGAAAAATTGATGGTGATATGTTTTTCACTCAATTCATCAATTCCCGCTATCATATCATGATTTAGATCTTCGATCACCACACATTGCATAATATAGAATTGGTCTCCCACTCTGATCCGTACTCCTAAACCTTCGTTTACTGTCGTCAATTTTTTATTATTTGCACCCACTAAAGCAACCCTCGGAATCTTATACACAAATCTGTCCATATTCAATTCTTTTACTAGTTTTTTATTGATCAACGAAATTTCCGATCCAGAATCAATCAGAATTTTAATCGCTTTATGTTTTATAAATGCATCTAAAAAAATTAGATTGGAATTAGAATTTTGTTTTTCGTTTCCCGCCAACTGTATAAACTCTCTCGGGTGACAAAATATACCGGAGAGTTTTTTACTTTTGTTTAGTGGATGCCTTATTGAAAATCCTGTCTAGATTCATTGAATACTTCTTCTTCCTCCTTTTCTATTGCCACATGATTCATCTCTCTTCTGTTTTGTCGTTGGAATCTCTGATTATTTCTATCGTCCCTTTGTTCGTTCGTATTCCTATTCGGAGGATTTTGTGCATCTCTATTCCTGTTGTGATTTTCATTTGTTCTATTTTGTGTATCATTCCGGTTATCGTAATTTTGTTGTCTATTGTAATTATTGTAATTTCTTGGCCTATATTCGTTTGTTGATCTGGGATGTCGGTTTCTCTGGTCATAATTTGATGAATACCTTCTTTCCGGTCCATTATATTGGTCATGTTGTCTTCTATTTCTCATTTCTTTTCTTTTCGCTTCTTTTAATTGAAGGAATTGGCACAAACTATCAATATCTTGATAGTTTCTCAAAATCACGTGATCTTCCAACGTTTCCTCAAAATGTCTGCTGATCATTTCTACCAGCTGTTCGGTAGAATATTTGTATTCTAGATATTTTGAATTGTTATATATCTGCAAAGCATATCTTTCTTCAGATATTCCCATTTTTTCGTGATATTTTCCATTCTGTAGCTCTTGGTTGATTTCTCTCTGTTTATTTTTCCCCCAGAAATAGTTGAGAAATTTATTTTCAAAATCTGTCCAATTTTCAAACTCATCTTCCTTGCTTTCATACCATAACGCTGCTCCTTCTTTCAAATGGTTTCTAATTGTTTCTTTGCAATCGTCAAAATATCTAATATGTTGTAATTTGGTTTTCAAATTTTTAACAAACGGTACTGGGTGTGTTTTCTGAATATCCCCGCCAAATTGTATTTTCGCCTCGCTTGTTCCATGGATGATAACTTCTTTTCTCTCTACCTCTCTTAGTTCGATTTCTGCCATTTGTTTTTCATTTTGCTTTAATCTTCTTTCTACTTCCTTCCTGTCTTCTTGTAGCGCCATTTCAAATTTTTCTTCTAACTGTTCTAATTCCTTTTTCTGGCCAATCTTGATTTCCTTCATCTTATTTTCTACTTTCTTTTCTTGTTCTCCCATTTTCTTTTTAATTTCATTAATCTCTTCTATTTGTTGTATCAGTTCTTTCTTTATCCCCTCAACACATCCTTTAATTTCCTGTTCATAGTTTTCCAAACGCTGCTCTATATTGCTCATTGTTTGTTTT
Source organism: Diabrotica undecimpunctata (assembly GCF_040954645.1). Classification (NCBI taxonomy): domain Eukaryota; kingdom Metazoa; phylum Arthropoda; class Insecta; order Coleoptera; family Chrysomelidae; genus Diabrotica; species Diabrotica undecimpunctata. The sequence goes on from NC_092804.1 coordinate 89,449,651, forward strand.
GTTTCTTGTTGATTTCTATTCATTTTTTGTGACTGGAGTTGCATTAGTTGTAATATTTTATCTATTCCTGATAGTTCTTTTCTCTCCTCAACTATTGTCACATTTCCTTCATTATCCGATACTTCTTCCAAAATTGTTTCATCTTCTCTGTTATCCTCCTTCCTTTCCTGCATTTTACTTTGTCTCCTTGTGACAGACATGTTGTTACTTTTTTTTATTGTTTTTGTCCCCGCCAAATGTGAAATTTTACAACACTCTATATGTTTCAGAACACGACAATATTTCTCCCCAATTGTATTAAATTTTCACGACAAATATCAAATATGCAATCAGTAAAATTCAAATAATTCAAAATAAATATCAAATGTACGATTGGCAAAGAAAATAAAATCAAATAATTCAATAGCAGTAAATATCCACTAACTACGATCAATCAATAAATCAAATTTATATTCCCTGGAAAAATTGTCAAAATACTTTCAAATTCAAATTCCCTCAATGTTATATGTTTTTATCTCTGGATCACCTGTACTTATTCCAGATCTCTTTCCCTTCCTTCAAATGTAAAGCTGCGATATTTTCAAGCCCCACGTTTTGGAAGCCAGTTATTGTGTTATTTAAAGTCTTGGTGCGCCAAGCAATAATTAGCTAATTAATTTTTTTGATTAATTAAATTATTTAAATGATAGGATTATGACTCTATCACAATTTTTAATTCTTTTATCTCAGGGTTATAATTCGTGCTTCAATATCTATGCTATTACATGTGAAAGGTAAGGTCCAAAGAATACCGGAATAATAAAAAACACATATGATCTAACACTATATATTGAAATAGAAATAATGAAATAATTCACACTCAAAAGTTTTCAATAAACAAATCTCATATAATGATTCTCAAAATTTTGTTCTACGTACGTGAACAATCAAAATTAATGGTACAAACAATATTAATTGAAATCTCAAAATCCCAAACTATTCTAACTCTCCTAATCAAAATATTTATATCCTTTCTAAATTAAATGTAAAAATTTTGTTATCAATAAAAGAAAAAACTGCAGAAAACAAAAATATCTCTCTCTGATGATGATTGGTCCAAATCCTTGTTCCTTGTAGACTATATTATCTCCTCTCAACCGCTCCCTATGTAATCAGCAATCTTACAACAGATTGTTGCAAGTATATCGTCCTTAATGATCTCCTTCAAAAGCACAAACCATTCAAATTATGATAGCCTTTCTCCTCTCGATAAACTGAATCTCTCGTTGGCCCGAGTGAAAAATGACTCTTGGAATATCTTCTCTTTACGATAAACTGAATCTCTCGTTGGCCTGAACAGTGACTCTTGGAATATAAGTAGAAAATATGACTTACAATATTATGCTGCTTCAGCTTCTGTCAGATACACTAACTCCACAAAAACTCACTAACATTCAACACTACTGCTTGCTACTTCTCGGGAACCGCCAGAGAACAATCACTGTTCGTCTTACAGACTTGGAAAACCAACTGATTATCTTTTCTCTCTCCTAAATCTAGCTAAACTTTCATTCCTACATACCTATCCCACCTTTTTCAATCTCCGCCAATCAAAACTCGTCACAATTCCCCCATTTTTTTATTTCGATAACAAACAAATTTTTACCTATAATTATAAAATTTCCTAAAACTTATTTACAAATAATATTTTTCTATAATTCTTAAAAACTAACAAAAACCTCTTTCTAAAATCTCTTCTATTGTCTCTAATCACTGCATTAATGTTTTTGGAAAACCCGGTTCAATTGTCTTTGGATTTCAGTTAAAATTATGCGGGTCACTCAAGTATAACAAAGAAATAATTTATGTATAGCTTACATTTTGTTTAGTACAGGTAATCCAAGAATTTAATAACTTTCCTTCTTCGAAATGTTTGTCTGAATTATTTTAATGTTTTTGAACTTTGAAATATTTTAATCAACCCAATATTTTTCTCGATTTTACATATCATAACAATATATATATATATATATATATATATATATATATATATATATATATATATATATATATATATATATATATTTAAATATCACTTAATTAAATCTTAATTTATTTAATAATGTTACCCAAAGTCAAAATCAAATTTAATTAATAATATACTGTTGGAAGTGTATCTTATGATCTTTTTAGTTCTCTGAAAATTAATGTTTTTTACTTAAGTTTAATAATTAGTTGATTCTACTGGTATTTGGTATAAGCTTACTTCTTTTCCTCATTCAAGCTGTCTTATAGCTAATTCTACTTCCTCTTTATGGTGCCCTGTTCACCTGTTTTGGTAATTTCCGGCTATTTAATCTCTTATAACATAAAACAGTTGTTTCAGATATCCTCATCGCGTTTCTTTTTTATGGATGAATATGCTGCAGTTTTCTACTTACCTGTTGCTGACAGCGGCAAAATTCGTTTCGATCGTTCACTCATGATTTTTCACAATTATCTGGGAAAAAGTACCTGCTAAATTAAATATGCAACTAAACAATAATATACCTATTAAATCCGAGAACCCTAAACCGGTCAGTAAGGTTGTATGTGTCGGTATTTGAACTTTACCCAAACCGATCGATATTTATATACCTACTGTGTTTCAAATAAATATATATACTGGCAACATCTAGTGATACTGTATTGACGGAAGAAACAATGATTTTATCTATAGAGGTTAAAATGTCTGTTTAGTGTAAAAAATTACACACAAATGACAACGGTGTCAAGCCTAAAAAGATACACTTAACGAATATACAAGACTTATAATTTGAATATGATAGCATTTCTTGGTGATGCTAAATTACTGCAATGTGAAAGAGTTCAAAATGATGGCGGGATGTATATATATATATATATATACATATATATATATATATATATATATATATATATATATATATATATATATATATATATATATATATATATAGAAATGTAATCATAACACCTAGACAAACGCAACGCAATACCAACGCCACGAGACCTCCGCCAAGACCACATAGACGGAAGCCAACAACACCATTTAGATTATAAGTTATTACCTTAAACCTTATAAATAGAGATAAAAATAAAAAAGTACATTCATTCTTTAGAGTCACTTCATAGCTTAAAGTTCAACAGTAATAATTATTATTGTTAACATTTTATTTAAGTTTGTAACATTGTATAATTTCAAAAATAAAGTTTTTTTTAACAAGTGTTCTAAGTGAGAAAATATAATTGGCGCTGCGAACAGGATCCCTACACAGAATTACAGAATTCCTGGTCAACTTCAGTTGTTTGGTAGAGGACCCACGAACCGGAAAGAATGCAGAATAAACCAGCGACGCTGCTGATATTCCTGTAAGTTTTTCCTTTATTTTATTTTCTTTTATTTTACTTATGAGCACATTTTCTGAGTTAACTGAAACTGAATTGAATATTATCCTTAGTCAATCTCAAAGAAATCATCTTCGTGATAGAAGCCCTTTACATCGACTTCCTATTATCCAAGAAATTTCTCAGATTATAGAGGATAAAATGCCCATTTCAAATAGCGATATTTCTAGCCTGTGTGCTACTCTTCCCGAATACACAACAGGTCACAACCTATCCACATTTATTAGATCAGTAGATGCCCTAATTGAATTTTTAGCAGGCCAAAACCCTACTGAAGTTCAAGCATTTGTACTAAATGCAAATATTCTTTCGCGAATTAAAGGTGAGCCGAGAGACTACCTAAATTTTTCAAATAAAACTATTTGGACAGATGTCCGACCAGCATTATTAGCTAAATACGGCGACAGGAGATCCGAGGAAATCCTAGTCACTCAATTAACTACAACCGTACAAAAACCACACGAAACATACGACGAATATTACCAACGAATAACTACCCATTTAAACGATTTATTACAACACATTTCCCTGCATAATAATGCAGAAACAGTGCTTTTCAAATCACCCTACTTTAAAAATTTAGCTTTAAAAACCTTTTGTACAGGTGTAAACAATCCCTATTGCGAATACCTTTCGCACTTCCAACTCGATACACTAGACACAGCTTTACAAAAGTGTATAGCTTACGATAACCATCGAAATCAAGTTTCTTATATGAACTTTCTTAAAAATCAAAAAGTGAAACCAAAACCGACATATCAACCTAGACCAATACCACATAATACCAACACAAATTTTAATAGACAAATTCCTCAAAATTGTAATTCAAATTTTAATCAAGCAAATTCTCAAAATACTAACGCGAATTCAATCGAAATCCTGCCACACCTCACAACAATAAATTTAATTCAAGACCTTCAAACACAAATTTCCACAAAAACACGACGAATAAATACCAAAACTCAAATCTACCTCGATCAACACAAAACCCTCAATCTTTCAACCCTCGACCAATGAGTGGTGTAGAAACAATTCGAACAGAAGCACGACCCATGACAACATCGACTAGATGGACCCAAAACTTCAACGTCGAATCAGAGAACTGCCCTGATTCATTCGAAAATTACCACGAAACAGATTACTATAATCCCCAAGAGTCCGAATACTATGACGACCCTGAAAATACCCAAGATCTTCCCCAAGAAGAAAATTTTCACGACATCTCATTGCAAGAGCAACCCCCACCTCAATCGATTTAAACAATATCAAAAATCTTCCAAGACTCCCATTTTTTATATTACCCAAAAGCAAATTAAAAATCCTTATCGATACTGGTGGATCTGACACCATAATCTCTCCCGAAGCTTCAAAATTATTCAATCCCCATCACATTTACAAAAAAGACTTCACACTTACATCAATGAAAAAAACGACCAAATATTCAGACAATATCAAAACTCCCCTATTCAAAGAATTAAACATACCCGATTTTATCGATGCACGTATCGCTGACTGGAGCAAAGACTTCGACATTTTATTAGGAAATTTTGATTTAGATTCATTTCAAGCCATTTTAAATTACACAAATAAAACATTAACACTACAACGCTACAACATAGAAATACCATTTCAAACACTTTCTTTTAAAATACCCGTTGACATAGAACAAGGCGAAATATTATTACCTGAAACAAGAATAAATAACGAAATCTTCCCAGAATCTATTCACCACGTTACTAACGGTTATATCGACAATATCACTCTTGATTATCCAATACAAATAAAACCCATACATGTAGAAAATCTAAACAACTACGAAATAACAAACGACATACCTTCCAATTTCGACCCTAGCATAATTCGCACACAACACTTAAACCCCGAAGAAAAAGAAAAAATACTAAGACTATGCCACAAATACAAAGACATATTTTACGATGAAAAAGACAAACTAACTTTCACATCAGAAATAAAACATCACATCAGAACTAAAGACGAAAACCCTATTTACTCAAGGAACTTTAGACACCCCAAAGCAATGCAAGAAGAAATTACGCGACAAATAAACAAATTACTTGATAATAATATTATTAGACCTTCAATCTCCCCCTATTCAGCACCCGTGTGGATCGTCCCAAAAAAAAACTGACGCCTCCGGCAAAAAGAAATTTCGCATGGTAATAGATTATAGAAAATTAAACGAAAACACAATCGAAGATAAATACCCTCTCCCAAAAATAGATGAAATTTTAGATAACTTAGGTAAAGCCACATATTTCACAACTTTAGACTTAGCCAAAGGATTCCATCAAATAGAAGTCCATCCCGACTCTATAGAAAAAACCGCTTTCACTTTACCTCATGGCCATTTCGAATTTCTTAGAATGCCTTTCGGTCTAAAGTGCAGTCCAGCAACTTTTCAAAAACTAATGGACAATATTCTACGCCCCTTTCTACACAAATTTTGTTTCGTCTACATGGATGACGTTATCATATTTTCAAAATCATTACAAGAACATCTTATCCACATCTCGCAAATTTTCCAAAGATTCCAAGACACCAATTTAAAAGTCCAACTTGACAAATCCGAATTCTTAACAAAAGAAGTCACCTTCCTAGGCCACGTTGTTACCCCAGAAGGAGTCAAACCAAATCCCGCAAAACTCAAAGCGATAAGAGAATATCCACTTCCCAAGACAATAAAAGAAATAAAATCCTTTTTAGGACTAATCGGATATTATAGACGCTTTATCCCAAATTTTGCAAAAATCACTTCTCCCCTAACACGGTGTACAAGAAAAAACGCGACTATTGATCCAACAAATTCTACCTACCTAGAAGCATTCGCTAAATGCAAAGAGTTACTTTCAAACTCTCCGGTTTTACAATATCCTGATTTTTCAAAACAATTCACATTAACAACCGACGCTTCCAACATCGCACTAGGCGCTGTGTTAACCCAAGACGGTCACCCAGTTGCATATCATTCTCGTACCCTAAATACAGCCGAGCAAAATTACAGTACAACAGAACGCGAATTGCTCGCGATCATCGATTCTTGTAAACATTTCCGCCCGTACCTTTATGGAACTCGTTTTATAGTCGAAACTGACTATAACCCTTTGGTATGGATTTATAAAATAAAAGATCCTACATCCCGTCTAGCCAGATGGCGATTAAAATTAGAAGATTACGACTTCGAAGTTAAATATCGCCGAGCTCGCGACAATCAAGTTAGTGACGCCCTATCTAGAATACAAATTAACGCCCTTACGAAATCATAGCCGAACCACCTAATACTAACGACTTTGACCCAGACGAATTTTTAGAAACATTCGATAATATTCAAAATAATCTCAATGAAACTCAAACACAACACACTTCATTAGAAGACCCTATTAATGGCATACCTATATCAGAAGAACCCTTAAACTTATCAACTAACCAAATAATAATTATACCTAACAGCGAAAAATACGACGTCATTTACAAAAGAATATTTAAAAAACATAGATACTCCGTTCACGTTACTGAAAATTGGCAAGATTGTCTTGTAGACGCATTTAAAGCAATTTTAAAACCCAGCCAAAAATTCGGCATAAAAACTCCACATTGCTTCCAACCGTTCATATGTAATTTCTTTAGAACACACATAGATAATACTGTTAAAGCAAATTTTTGTGAAAAACTCTTACAAGATATAGAAAGCGAAGAAAAACAAATAGAATGCACAAAAACTTACCACGTTATGAATCACAACGGCATAATTGAAACATATAAACACTTAAAACAAAAGTTTTACTGGCCCTCAATGCAAACCACAATAGCAAATTTTATTAACAAATGTGATATTTGTTTACAAAACAAATATGAACGCCAACCATACAAGCTACCTCAGTTAGGTCCGCTATTAGGACAAAAACCATTTGATATTTTGCATGCAGATATACTACAATGCAACAAATCTTATTACCTAACATTAGTCGACTCATTTTCAAAATATGCACAATGCTATAAACTTCCAGACAAAACCTCCGTATCAATCTTAAGCAAAATTAGACATTATTTCTCACACCATAACCATCCCAAGAAAATTGTATTCGACAGCGGAAAAGAATTCAACTCCTCAGTTATCAAAGAATTCTTGAATCTACACAAAATCGAAACTCATACAACCACTGTAAATAACTCTTCATCAAACTCCCCAGTCGAAAGATTTCATTCAACCTTGTTAGAAAAAATTCGAACATTAAAGGCACAAAATCCGCAAAACTCCCTAGATGACACCTTTACACAAGCTGTCCTTGTGTACAATCAATCCATTCACAGCTCTACCGGTTATTCACCCTTTTCAATACTTTACGGCCCTTATTTAAACGAAATTAATTTTGATTTTGATCTACCTATCTATGAAACTTATAATGAACAACATAAAAACGAACTACTTCCATTTATTGACCACATATACACAAAAACAAAAGAAAAAGAGACAAAGCTCTAGAAAAAGCCAACAAAGACACAGAAGAAATACCTACAATTACACAAAAAGTTTACGCAAAGAAAAAGAAAATTCAACCCAAACTAGACCCTCTATATCAGACAATAACCCCCACTTCACAAAACAAAACAAAAATTACTGGCCTAACGGCAAAAAATAACAAAACTAGTACACACTTAAAATACGTTAAAAGACAAAGAAAACACTACACAAAATCCTCTTTACAGGATGGCCCTTCAACATCTGCAAGCACTGGTCAAAATCCAGGAGATACCCAATAATGGCTACTATACGGAATCAATAGGAGATTCAAAAATTATAACTCATTTCCACAAACACATACTACAGATTGACTTAGACAAACTCCAACAAACACTATCCAACAGTAGTGACAACTTCAACAACGTTTTACCAAACATACCCACGATACAACTTCTCAAAAATCAATTTACACACCTACTAAAAGAAGCAGAAGATAACTTACACAAAATCACACGGAAAAGAATACAAAAACGAGGTCTTTTCAACTTCTTAGGTACGACTATCAAATACATTACTGGCAATCCCGACGACTCAGACTTCGAACTCCTCAAATCTCATCTCGCTGCAGTCGAGCTTAAACAAAACGAAATAATAAAAAAGTATAACAATCAAATCTCTTATGGCGAAACCTTTAATACCAGATTCGACATACTTCTTAAAAAGTTAAATGACAATAATGCCCTATTATCAAACGAATTAGATCATGTTTCCAAACAATTAGCCATAATCAATGAAATATTAGAAATACAAAGCATAAATGAATACATCAAAAAACTAATAAGAACAATAACAATCTCTCAATCTAATATTCCGAATATCGAACTCCTTACACTACATGAGATACTCAATCTTCAAAATACACTTCTCTCAATTTATCCTCGAGACGCTCTAATACTTAATGAAGAACACCCCTATGAACTCTTAGAAGCTTCACATTCAGTAATATATATAACTCAGACAAGTATGCTTATAATCCTAAAAATTCCTATTCTCCACGTCCACTCTTACCCAACTTCCAAAATATATTCGATACCCAACAACGAACAAGCAATGATAATCCCACCTGCAAAGTACTACGCAAATAACACATGGTACGAAAATTGCACGCCAAAATCCAACATCATCATTTGCCAAAATAGAGTTTATTCAAAATGCCAAATCCCAGACGTACAAGGATGCCTCACTGCACATGTTACAGAAAACTTCATCATAGAGACTGACCATGTCGTTCTACTAGGATTAGCAGAACCCCTCAAAATTGGCGAAATCACTGTCAACCACTCCAGCGTGATTTCCACGGACAAAAGATAAATCCGCAGACCATCCAAGAACTACAAATGCCAAATATTATACAAATGAAACTTCACCCGAAACATTCGCTTATATTGGAAAAATTTGAAATTCCAAGAACCCATCACCGACTCGAGCCCATCGAAACAACGAATCTACAGCCATTGATGACAACCAGCATCAGCCTCATCCTTACTTTATTAATCATATCTGTTTTAGCACTAATTTTATATGTAGCAATTCGTAAGAGAAGAAGAATTTACAGATTGTTATTTGGACCCAAAATGCCACAACACCAAGTAGCAGCCCTTCAAGAACTTCTCGAAATTCCGAGGACGGAATTCAATCCCAAGGAAGGAGGAGAAATGTAATCATAACACCTAGACAAACGCAACGCAATACCAACGCCACGAGACCTCCGCCAAGACCACATAGACGGAAGCCAACAACACCATTTAGATTATAAGTTATTACCTTAAACCTTATAAATAGAGATAAAAATAAAAAAGTACATTCATTCTTTAGAGTCACTTCATAGCTTAAAGTTCAACAGTAATAATTATTATTGTTAACATTTTATTTAAGTTTGTAACATTGTATAATTTCAAAAATAAAGTTTTTTTTAACAAGTGTTCCAAGTGAGAAAATATAATTATATATATATATATATATATATATATATATATATATATATATATATATATATATATATATATATATATATATATATATATATCCTTTTTTTAAGATAAGAATGTGACTGTGTGTGACGTCACACAGTGATCAGGTGCATCGTTGCCAAACTATTTTTCCATTTCTTACGGCCGATTTCATAATGATTCGCTAAAGTGGACTTTAGTAAAAGAAGACTTTATGTTAAAGTCGACTTTAAAGTGGCTGTCAATGATATTTGATTTCATAACTCGCTTTAAAGGGCTCTTTAAGTAAAGTGGCTTTTAATGAAATTTTATACTGTTGGTTAAACTGAATTACAATGTATTTGAACTAAAATGGAAATAATCACATTGAATGTCATACATTTTGGCCATTTTGCCGTACGTTTGTATTTGTTTTCTACTTACCAGATTGATATATTATACTTAATTGTCGGTTTTTAACTACTAAATTACTTAATTACTAATCCAGATTCAATTTAATTATTAATACCTTTAATACTAATTTAATACCACTTTAACTACTAATTATTATTGTTTCTTTATATATTTCTGTATAAATATTATTACTGGACTTTCTTTAGATTTATTACTTAATACTTACTAAAATGTACTACTATTACTTAAAAATTAATTAGTTTATTAATTAGTTCATCATCATTACTATACTTTTCTTTTTAATAGATTAATTACTTAATACTTACTTTCAATTCTAGTTTACTATTAATTTTATTAATATTAGATATTCTATTAGTATAATACCTATATCATTAACCTAAATCTCTTTTCTTAATCTAAATCTTTGATAAAAATCCAGATCATCATAATGTTCAAAATAGTTTATTCTTAATCTGTAAATTTTTGGTCTCCTAACCGCAATAAATTCCTCTTCATCAGATGAACTTGAACTAGATGTTTCAAAATTATGTATAATTGCGCTTTTAAAGTGTAAATATGTTTAAAGAATGGTATTACAAAAGTAATATGTTATTACAATGTAGGATGGCAGTTACGCTAACCTTAAACAGTGTGGTTAAAATATTCAAAAAACAAAAAATAGGTTATGTACTCTTTAAAGGAAGCTTTAACAACTTAAAGGTCCGAAATCCTCACTTTAAAGTTAAAGTGGGCTTTTGATAAAAAGGATCCTTTAACTTGATTATGAAATGAAAATCTAAAGTTAAAGGCAACTTTAAATTTAAAGTCTCCTTTAACTTGATTATGAAATCGACTGTTATATTCTTCTTAAACACATATAACCTAACTTTTTATTTTCTTCTTTTAAAAACAAGTTGGTCACTTTTGATTTACAAATTGTAAATGTTTAACACACATAACCTAACTTTTCGTTGTTTTCTTTTAACACTTTTGTCACAGTATAGACAAAGAAGATAGACGCTTATAGCTTACATAGTTTTATAGTTTTACAAAAATGTTTTGTGGAGCAAATTTTGTTTACCCAGCCCTAATATATTATTTAAAAATAATATACCAGACAGCTACTCAAAAAGTGTAACTAATTTGTCGGATAAAACTGTATATTCATATGTTAATGTATATAAAAATAGAACCTGTGACACATTTGATAATCTAAAAATCCCTACTGTTGATTCTGTTGACTTTATAAGGAGGTATACTTGACATTCTATTTCAAAAGAATTTTGAAATATTAGCTGTACAACCGAATATTATTAAAACATGTTTTTCGATTTAGTACCATAAATTTTAGTCACCTTTTGAACAAAGACCACTCAAATATTGTACCGTTCGCGTCATAAAAAACTGGTACAACTCTTATAACCAAAAACCGTGTTTTTTAAGTTGTGTACGTTGGTCTTGTCACATGTGTCATTCTAATTTCTAGGGCACTGTTGCCAGTTCAACGAAAATATTATATGAAAAAAGCTAAAAGTAGGGCTGTGCGTCAGATCGCCAGTTTTGAGTATACTAAAAACTAAAACATTATCGATCATTCTCTATCAGTCAGTCACATTTATTTAAACATGCATCCTAAAAAATTCTCCTATTACTATTGTAATTTTCCATAATCTTAATTAAGTATCCACACATTGATTTGTGTTTTATAATGTGTATTATAATTTATGAAAATATTTCAATTTAAAAATAATGATAGATAATCAATCTAGACATAACTTTAAATTATTATAATAAAACATTACAGTGAGATATTGGATTGTAACTGTCACGTTTTGAAAAGCGTTTTTTCGTCCCGGATATTTTATAGTTTATAATACGTAGGATAAAATATAATGTTAGTTTTTCACATTTATTGTTCTTGTAATAAATAATAATTTAATTTTGGTAGTTTGCATGTTACTAAACTTATTGACACAAAATACAATTCGTGTTCGGTAGGTAATTGAAGTATAAAATTACAGTATATGCATTCCAATGTTCCCTGTGCCAATAAGGTTTAAAGATCCTTCAAACATTTTGGATATTATGTCAACCCTATCTCTGGTTATTAAATTTATTTTATTTATTTAAATTTATTAGATACGGTTTTTTGTTGTTAATAATAAAAATAATACCTATCTAAAAACTTTATACATTTTTGAACGTTATTTTTTATATATTTAGATTTTGTGCAATTCCGTTGTCTGTGATGGCAACAACGAATTGATTCACGGACCATTATGTCCAGTCTGAACACAGGTTTACATTGGGAAAAAAAAGTGTACCAGTTTTATATGACGGGAAGTGTACAACTTTATTTAGCCTTGTACGTTTGTACTATTTATTAAAATTCAAAACAGAAATTTCAATACTCAAAAAATATTGTACAACTTTATTTAGCCGTATACGTTTGTACTATTTATTAAAATTCAACAACAGAAATTTCAATACTCAAAAATATGAAAATAAAACTAAAAGAAAAAAATAATAAAACGATTATTTGGAAACATCAATAACACGATTATTTAATCGTTTATATCGAAATAACAAGTCAAAATAGTCTATTACAATGAACAGGTAAGATCAATCACTAATCAATATACATATTTAGGAGTTTTGTTCACATCCTATTGTGTTTTTAGTGAGATACAATTAAAATATATTAACTGATTTCAAACTCTGTATTTGAATTTTGAAATGAAACTTTGCATTTTATTCTACTTTATAACCATACAGCTTTAAAACTAGCATATTTATTAAAAACTGTTGCATAACTCTCCATTTGATTTTTTTTTTGATAGTGTATAAGACAGTTCTGTAACAAATAGTTGTGAAACGTTAGAAAACAAAATCATAAATACAACGCAGAGAAAGAAACAATTTTAGGTTTTTTTTTTTTTAATTTCTCGAAGAATGAAAGAGTAGCAAGAAGAGTTTTGAAATTGGTTGAAATTAAAATCAATTTTGTTAAATAAATCAAAGTCGGCTCTGTCGCGTCCATATGTGCAGGGCCAGTCCACGGTTTTCGTCCAGACAATATGGCGTCAAGGTCGCCGAATTTTGTCTAAAAAGATCAAAGGTACCGCGGTAGAGTGAGAATACTGGTTGTTATCTATACTGTGCTTTTGTGTTAAATTGTTAAGTTGTAAATTTTTAACTATACTAATACAGGGTAATATAGGGTTCCAATTATTTTTAACACAAAAATGATTATATAGGTAGTTTCATAAGAAAACAAAGTTTTTTTGGAATTGATAAATATGCCGTCAATAAGTATGGATACAAATTGTGGAACTTGCAAGAACATTCAAGCATAGAAACAGATTATTCTTTGTAACTTTTGTTACCATTTCAAGTTACAACAAACTAACCATTAAGATTATTAAAACAATGACCAGTTATATTTTTCTGCAGTGATTGTGATCTCTTTAAACAAATTCTTAAAAAGCTTACTTTCTGTGACCACATAAACTCTATTTCAATAAAGGCATCTAAACTTCTTGGTTTAGTTACTAGGAATTGCAAGTATTTCTCCATTAATTCAACAAGACTAGTGTATTGTTGCTTAGTTAGAACTATTTTGAAATATTGTTCAGTTATTTGGTCACCCTATTTTCAGATCAATATTGATACCATAGAAAGAGTCCAGCATAAATTTTTGAGATATTGTGCATACCACATCCACACTACTATTGAAAATCATGATTATTTCCGTATCGAACAACAATTATCTTTACCCTCACTCAAGAACCGCCATGACATGTCAGGAGCTATATTTATATATCATACAAGATCATACATGGATTTATTCATTGTTCAAACCTGTTAAGCCAGTTTAACTTTAATGTTCCCCATCAAGCTTTACGGTACCACATAGTTTTTAATATTCCTTTCCACAGAACAACCTATGGTATTCACAACCCATTGGATAGATACATGGGGCTATTAAATGATCGGGATTTTATTTTCAATATAACTTTAACTTAGTTAAAAAGATATCTTGCTTTGTGATATGTATATTGGGATTGTTGAATTTTGTTATACTTTTGTTATTACAATTTTTGTTAAGATTGAATTTTGTTATGATCGTATACTTTGTTTTTTTTAGTATGTAAGATTTTTGTCTCATTTTTTCTAACTTTTTAATATTGATTTTATAAGTAATTTCAAGTTTTGAATCCTAACTGTGATATTGTATATTGTAATTTAAACTGTTAATGGGGTTATCCCGTGTATTAAACAAATAAAAATAAAAAAATTAATATAGAAGTTTCATTATTCAAAAATCCTTAACAATGTAAGAATTTTGTTAATTATAGCTGTTCTGTACCAGTATACAAAATTATTTAGATTTTCTAACTCACCTGATTATCTGAATCAAATACAAAAATAACTTTTAAATAAATATATATTACAGAAATGTACTTTTATTAGAACAAAATTGCAATGCCTATATAATTCTTTTTTCAATAAAATTAAAAGACTTCATCACCACTATCAATACAAAAATCATCATCATAATCATCATCTTCTGCTAAATCAATATCTACAGGGCTAATGTCTTCACGATCAAAAACAATTTCTCTATCCCACCAGCGCTGTATCTCACATTCTGTACTCTTTATTGTTTTGGACCATACTTCTGGTGTAATTTGGGCCAGGGACTCCTTCCACACTGCTAAAGACTTTGCAGTAGAACTGCCATTTGTGCCAACATGATCAGAGTAATACCGTTTACTTATTCCCCATATATGCTCAATTACATTAAAAATACAATGGTATGGAGGAAGTCGAAGGACTCTATGCCCATATTTTTCAGCCATTCTATCTACTTCATATATTATTTCTGGTTTATTCCTATAAGCAATGAAATATTAAAAGCATACCCAATTGCACAAATTTAATTAAAAACATACCTCTGGACCAGTTCAAGCAATTGAGGTTTTAACATTGTTTGTTCATGTACAATATTGTTATTTTCCAACCACTCTTTTATTTCAGCTTTTTTTGAAACATATGTAGGAGCTTTATTAATTATTGTGCTATGATATGGAGCATTATCCATTATAATAATTGATGGTTCCTCTAAATTATTTTCAACAGGTGATGTTCAAACCATTGCAAAAAGTTATGACGATTCATTTCTCCATGGTAGTCGCAGTCCTTTGTTTTGGATGAAAAAACCAATTCAGCTCCCTGAATAAATCCATTACAATTTCCTGCATGGAGAATAATGTATCTAAAAAATAGTTTAAATTACTAAATAAAATATATATCTAAAAAATAATTTAAATTACCACATATAATATAAATATTATGAAATTAGTTATCTTGGCCATTATTGAAGGTAATGGTAAAAGCTACAAACAATGTTCTTGTGTAGTGCAGCAGCATAATATTGATGAGTTTGATTTTTTGTACATTCATTATAATTTTAAAACGATGATAAAACAAAGCATAAGTTCCCATAACCATTTCAGTTTTATTTTAAAGCACATTGTTAAATGTTTTTATTTCTTTTAAATTTGAACATTGCAACAAAATATAGTTGAGTTTAAATGCATTTTTTAAACATATATTTAAATTTGTACATGGTGAATTAATTATTAACTAGATTAACTCAATTATTATTGTACTTTTTTAGGTATTAACCACGGGGTGAATACTGACTGTGTCACTTTCTTAACACTCACATGTTATTGTTTATTGTTTTGTGTAAAATAGATCACAATAAAATGGATGTTAAACAAAAAAATATATATTTACCTTGCACCACCGACTTTGGTTTTCTTAACACTTTTGTCACTTGAATCTTGCCAAGAACGACTAATAGTACCATCTTGAAAAATCCAAGTCTCGTCCAAGAAAACAAATGTGTATAGACCTTCATTTTTTAGTTTTACATACTGCTGCAGAAACATATGTCTTTTAAAAACAATATTGGGTAACTCCATTAAACCACGTCGTGAATCATCTTTTTTATAACGAAAACCAATATTGCGTACAATTTTCCATAAAGATGTAAGACTACCAGTAAACTACCATCGCTTGTAGTGTTTGTAATTTAACTTGTTCCTCTAAAATGATTATTTGTTTTAAAGATGATTGATATTAAATTTGGCCAAAAACTTACTTTTATTGTACATGTTATAAATAATATTTTGAATAGTCATTTGATTGAATTCGTCTATATTCTATATCAACAACTGGTTTTGTATGTTGTCTTTTTTGCTTTGGGCTTCTTAATGGTTCACCCCTATTGGCTTTTACTGCAATTTTATTTACAAGGGACAGGCTACTGCTACTCTCTAAAAATACTTTCATATAACCTCACTTTTTAATCAAAATGAAATAGGATTGTTTAAAAATGTAAAATTAAATATTGCTCACATTTTATATCACTATTTAAAAAGAAATAGAACAAATAATTACTTACATCCCTAACTGCTTCAAACAGAAGTAATATAGATTGATGATCACGTTCTGCCTCAAAGTATGAAATTAAAGAAATGACCATTTTTTGGGCAGAACTTCCTAAAGCTTTAGGCATTTTTGAAAATTTATAAAATTTTCAAATTTATAAATATTTTTATTAGTTCTGAAAAGAACTTTTTTAGTTTAATTTATAGCAAAAATTGAAACGAAAAAAATAAACAACCAACACCACCTAACCACAGAATATTGTTTTCTATTTTGAGACCTAACCACCACCTAACCTCCACTCCACTTCAGATCACAGACCCATACCACCGAACAACGGTTGTTCGGTGCCCATACATACTCTAGACCAGTGGTCGCCAACCTGTCGATCGCGAGCTACCGGTAGCTCGCGGAGGCAATTCTGGTAGCTCTCACAACGATTTTAATTTAAAAATTACAAACTGCAAAAATCAGAGAAGCTTCCGAAAATTCCACAAAAAAATCTAATTGTCAAAATATTAAACATAAACAGCGGCAACGTTGCAGTGAGCGATCTGCCCCTGACGCCGTCAAGCTAGAATCGGCTATTTATAGAACCGACCAGCCGGACCAGCGCGTTAGTGTTCGAGAACGATCTGGATTGCTTTGAACCGGATAAATACGCACGGCGCGGCGACATTGCGCTTAGTTTAAAACTGAACGCGTAACCAACGTCCAGCAGTTGGGTTAGTAGAGAACAACAAAAATAATATTATGGCAAGCAGTTTTAAGAAGGTAAAGACATACCACTTTCATTCGGAATGAAAGAACAATACT
The DNA here is from genome assembly GCF_040954645.1 of Diabrotica undecimpunctata. NCBI lineage: Eukaryota > Metazoa > Arthropoda > Insecta > Coleoptera > Chrysomelidae > Diabrotica > Diabrotica undecimpunctata. The sequence goes on from NC_092804.1 coordinate 89,467,213, forward strand.
TTTGTACAGAAGTTAAAGATAAATTTGTGTGTTTGTTATGTAGTACTTCGGTCTCCGTTGCTAAAAAAGGAAATATTGAGAGACATCATAAAACTGTACATTCTAATTTTGAAAAATCATTCCCACTACATTCTGCCGCCAGAAAGGAGAAATTGAAACAGTTAAAAAAATAGTTCATTGGACAACAATCAATATTTTTAAGAACAGTCAACAAAAATAAGGCTGCAACTGAAGCACCGTACCATGTGTCCCAGATAATTGCACAAAAAAGAAACCTTATGAAGACGGGGAAATGATAAAACAGGCGTTTTTAGAAGCTGCTGATTCGGTATTTGCCAACTTTAGAAATAAAGACGAGATAGTTTCAGCTATAAAATCTATGCAACTTTCTGCTAATACAGTGACGAGACGTGTAGAAGTAATGAGCAATGATATTTTTTTACAGTTAAGAACCGACTTAGATAACTGTGTTTATTTTTCATTTCAACTGGATGAATCAACAGATGTCGTTGACACTGCCCAGATGGCCGTGTTCGTCGGGATGGTTTTTAGTGATTTTACGATTAAAAAAGATCTTTTGAAGTTCATTCCACTGAAAGGACACACTACTGGACAGGAGTTGTTTTCTCATTTAAAAAATATTATTTCTTCCGAGAAAACTCCAATATCGAAAATGGTAGGCTTGACAACCCATGGCGCTCCAGCTATGGTGGGTTGTGATAAGGGTCTGGTGGCGTTATGTCGTAAAGATGAAACTTTTCCGCAATTTCTCTGTTACCACTGCATTATCCATCAGTAAGCATTATGTGGAAATTTCCTGAAACTCAACAACGTTATGAAACTGGTGGTAAAAATTGTGAACAAGATTAGGAGCTCAAGCGTTACAAAGAAGATTATTTAGAACCTTGGCCGATGAAGTTGACTGTCAATACGGGGACCTACTCCTTCACTCTGAAGTCCGATAGTTAAGTAGAGGACGGGTGCTGAAACGTTTTAATGGTATCCTATCTGGCATAGTTCAATTTTTCAAACAACGCTATGAACCGACTCCGGAACTAGAAAATTCGATCTGGATTAGAGATTTTGGTTTTCTCGTGGATATTACAGAGAAATTAAACGAACTTAATTTGCAGCTTCAGGGGAGAGAAAGAACTAGCGGAAATGATTTTTGATATAAAAGCATTTATCAAAAAGCTGGAGTTTTGGGAACAAAACCTAATTAACAGCGATTTCAAGCATTTTCCTATTCTTTCAGAAAAAATATCTCAAAATCCATTAGAACCCTATGACAACAAATATCATGTATAAATAATTTCTACCCTAAAGAGTAACTTCAAAAATCGTTTTAAGGATTTCAATGAAATGGCTTTAGTAGCGCAGTTTGTTGTTTCACCCTTTATGGAAATTGATATCCACCAGCAGTTTGCAGCTTGTGTTATGCAGAACTTTGGCGACGACATCGCTGCAACAGAAATGGAAGTCATTGAGTTTAAAATGATTTCGCCTTAAAATCGTTAGTCTCAAGTACTGAATGTATCTGGCCTATTGTAAGTAAAGACAAATATTCAGTTCTATGCCGTGTTGCCTTGAAAGTGAAAGCATTATTCAGTTCAACCTATTTGCGTGAATCTTCTTTTTCTAATATAAAGTTTATTAAGAACAAATATCGCAATCGACTTACAGATGAACATTTGGATAATTGTATTCGAATGGCTGCATCAAATTATACTGAAAACATTAAAAAAATTATCGATGAGTCTGAGTGTCAGCCTTCTCATTGAACGTGCTTTTTTATTTTTTAATGTTTATGTTTATGATAGTGCGTTACTTTTTTGTTGTTATTATTAACTATTTTTAAATCATACGTGACATGCCGTTGTGGCTGGATAAAAGTTTGTGTTTATTTTTCAAATACCTTCGTTTGATAGGTAGGAATGTAGCTATGAACAAGTACGGACTAGTAATATTAGTTACTTTGTTATTAGTTTATTATTAGTACCTATGTATTATGTATTACCAGTTAAACAGTAAAATAAAAACATATAATGATAGATTAACTGTGGATTATTTCATTTACGTTGCGTTACGTGGCTTCCGTGTGGGTAGCTCGCTGTTTATTCCAAAATTAACAAAGTAGCTCAACACATTGAAGAGGTTGGCGACCACTGCTCTAGACCTTTCACGTAAATGGTCAAGGTCAAGACAGCGAATTACTTGCCTTTCCAATACAGAGATGTCGCCTTCAGTCAACTGTCTTGTCATATTTAACAATTGACATTGACAATTAAATTGTAGGCTATTTTTTTATTTATTTAAATGTAAATAGTTGTTTACACCATGCGTTCGATCATCCCGTGTTGTGTTTCCACATGTAAAAAAAACAATATTTTGCTTCATAGGTTCCCAAATCCTAAAAAGCATCTTAATAGATTTCAGTTTTGGTTGCAGAAAATTAATAATCCTGAACTTTATTTAAAGAAACCTGAAACAGTTTATTCCAATAGACGAGTGTGTCATCAACATTTCGAGAATATATATTTTTCGGAAGGTTGCAAAAGATTACATACAAATGCAATTCCGACTTTAAAGTTATCAGGTAAGTTATTTATCTAAAAAATCCTACAAGTTCTTTCAAAATTTTCATTTAACTAAATGTTAAACATGTATTACAAAAACAGTGCTGTCACATGATATTAATGTTTAGCCTTTTGAACAAATTGGAAAATGGAAATATTGGAAGTTTTTAGTAAAATTATGATTTTTGTTTGTATTGGTATTTCAGCCCTAATTACAACACTACCCACTACCAAAATTTTCAAATATATATAGATTACAGTAACTTTCATATTTTCAGGTAATGGAATAAATCTTATTTCCAACCATATGATTAATCCTGGAGAAACTGAAAAAGAGGATAAGATTGAGTTAGGTGAGTATGACTCTTCAAAGTATTTTTTTTTTTGGTGGTAAATCTTCTAAAGACCGTACCAGGCCGTGTCCCCGTTAAGGATGACCTGGCGTGAGTTGGATTCAGGGTGGAAGGATCCATCCGCACGCAGTCCCCCCAGAGGAGTCGTGCTCACAGATACACCCATAGCTCCCTGCCTGCCAACTAAAGTCCACCCCCTTTTATACAGGCTACTCATGCGGTAGGTCCTCTTCAGACCGGTGCATCGCATGAATAGCCCATCCCCTCTCTCTCTCTCTCTCTTTCGCCCTCTCTCTCACTCTCTTACCTACCTTTGCTGTAGATTCCTCTCCAATATCTCCTTCTTTCTGACAATTTGAGTTACTGCCTCCAATATTGCCTTGTACTCAGTCTCTCCTCTCATTGCTACCTGCATTATGGTATTTGTACTTACCCTACCTAGCTTTCTGTACAATTCGTTTCTGTCCTCATCAAATCTTCTGCACTCGAATACACAGTGCTCGGCCGTGTCAGCCACTCCACAGTCTGTGCAATTTCCATCCGCAACCTTCCCTATCCTTTCTAGATAGGCCCTGAAGGAGCCGTGCCCTGTTAGGAACTGGGTGAAAAAGTAATTGGTGTCTCTGTCCCCGCACTTCATCCAGTCTGCGATATTTGGAATTAATACCCTCGTCCAGGCCGCTCTATGCTCATTTGTCCATTCTTCCTGCCATTCCGTTATGCTCCTATTCCTGGCTATTATTTTCTCCTGCTCATCCTTCCCGTAGGTTTCTGCCCTTTCTTTCACCATCAAGTGGATGGGTAACACACCCGCGATCACTTGTATGGCCACCGTTGATGTTGTTCTGTATGCACGTGCTACCCTTAGTAGTGCTTTCCTTTGGGCGTTCTCTAGCATTCGTCTATATTTCTTGATGTTAAGCACTTGTTGCCATACCGGTGCCGCGTAAAGTATAGTAGAGTGGACCACTTCCATTAGAATTCTCCTTTTGGCGTTCCCCGGACCCCCCACATTGGGCATAATCCTTGTCAGCGCCGCAGTCCTCACCTCTGCCTTGCTAACGACATATTTCACGTGCTCGCCAAAAGTTCGCCTCGTATCTAGGACTACTCCCAAGTACTTCACTTTTTTGGCAGGTACGATCCTTTCTCCCTCCAGGACAAAAACTATATGGTCTCTGGCCCTCGGACCCTTGAGAATCACAGCTTCAGTTTTCTCGGCCGCTAACATGAGATCTCTGCTTCCCATCCACGTCTTCACTTTGTTGAGGGCTCGATTCCCTCTCTGCATGATTGACCAGTTTTCATCGTGTTCCACCAGCACCACCAGATCATCCGCATATGCTATTGCCTGTACGCCGGTGCCCAGGTCGGTCTCCAAAATCTCGTTGTAAAGAACATTCCAAAGCAATGGCCCCAGTACGGAGCCTTGCGGCACTCCTGTCGTGGTTCTCATAGAGTTACCTCTCGCAATGTTGATGCATCTATCTGTGAAGTAGTTCCTAACCAAATTCTGCAAATAGGAAGATATCCCCAAGTCGCCCAGTAGTCTGACGATAATTTCCCAGCTAGCGCTATTAAAAGCATTTCTTATATCAAGGAAGAAAGCCACCATCCATCTGCTCCTACATATGGATATCTCCCTCTTGATCCTGCTTATAGCCTCTACCGCAGATTTCCCTTTCCTGAACCCATACTGCCGGTCGGATATGCCACCCCTCTCCATTATTTCCCTCTCTAGCCTTGTCTTCACAATAATCTCAAAGACTTTGCCTAAGGTATTTAACAGGCATATAGGTCTGTACGCCCCGGGCTCCTCTAATTCCTTTCCTGGTTTAGGGATAAGTATGAGATTTGCCGTTTTCAGGTCTCCTGGGAACTCTTGTCTTCTTAGCAGGTTGTTCATAATATCCTGTACCCATTGCACTTTATCCTCAATGATGGTTTTTATTATCTTGGGTACCACTCTATCCGGTCCAGGCGCTTTTCCTGCTTTGAGCGTTTTGCCAGCTTCCGTCACCTCTTCCCTTGTGAATTCAGTCACCGGTGTCTCTAATTGGAGTGGTATAAATCTTACTTCTTCCCTCTGTGGGAAAAGAGCCTCAGCCAGTTCTTTCCTTCGACTTTCCTCGATCTTAAAGAAGCCTCCTGTCCCTTTAAAACTCTTGACAACTATTCGGTAGGCGTCTCCCCAGATATCATTTTCAAGATTTTCGCAAAGTTCTTTCCAACATCTCCTTTTTTCGCCATTTATTTCTCGCACCAGCTCTTTCTTCATGGCTTTTAATCTTTCTACCTCCTCTTCCATCACTCGATGCCTCCCTCTGTCCCTCGTGACTTTTCTTCTTAGCTCGATGTAGCCTCTTCTTATTTCTTCAATCCTCTCCGTCCACCAATAGGGACGACTGTTTGCTCTCCTTCCCCGCGGACTGCACCTTTCTGCTATATCTTTTATTTTCTCGTATCCCTCTTCGAAGTTTCGGGCCTCACCTTCCATTCCTTGGATTTCCTCTTTAACTCTTCTTTTGTCAAGATATTTCGACCTGCCTCCCTCCCTTGGTTTTGTTACGTTTCCTCTAATTTTAAGCAAAATGTATTTGTGATGAGTGAATATTTCTCCATCCAGAACGTCCCACTCTGCCACCTTTCTACTTATCGGCGTCGTTGCCATTGTGACGTCAATATGTGTCTGACTTTCTCCTCTGACGAAGGTCGCCTTACCGTTGTTGACCGCTCTTACCACCAAATTTAGAGTCTGGATAATCTCATTCCACATTTCTCCCCTCTCGTCATTCCTTGGCGCCCCCCATGAAATAGACTTTGCATTCAGATCCCCAGCAACGATTAGTCTTTTTTTTCCTACTATGGTTTCTGCTATTTCCTCTACCAGATTCTTATAATCTCCTAGTGGGATATTAGGGGAGATATATGTCGCCACTATTGTGACGTTCCCAAGATCCAGGATCAGAAATCCGGCTTTCCTCTGGCAGGTTTTCACCCCCAGCTCTCTATTTCTAATGTAGACTGCTACATCTTGCCTTTTGTCCGTGATCCAGCCTCCTTGGGCTGTAATCTTTTTATTTGGCTCGGACACTATCAGCAGGTCCGCTTTTAATTCCTGTCCCCTGATCCTGAGCAAATCATGCGCCGCCCTACATCTCCCCAAATTCACCTGCACTATTATCAACCCTTTAAGTTCATCCCCCGTAGAGTCGAATTTAAAGGCCTAATCTTCCTCCTACCGGCGCACTTGCGCCTCTTCCCCTAGAGTCTCTTTCGGCTACCAGCTTCCTGAACTCAGGACAGTATTCCGAGTCTGTCCTGTGGTCCTCGCTGCAGATTCCACAATGTGGCGCATTGTTGCATTCCCTGGCGCTGTGCCCTTCCTCCCAACAGTTCAGACATTTGTCCCTTGCAGCCCTTTCTTTACATTTGTCTCTGGTATGCCCGAAGTGCAGACACGAGTAGCAGCGTATTGGTCGGTATCTGGGTGCCATGACCTTACAATTCACCAGTCCTATCAGGACCTTTCTCTGCCGTATCAGTGCATCAGCTGCTGTTCTACTAGCTTTGACTACCACCGTATCTCCCCCAAACCGTCCCTCTTTCCTATTGCAGATTTCAATTGATGCTCCTCCCTCTCTTGGTCCCACAGTGTTTCCCAATGCCCTTATGACTTCCCCATCTTCCAGTGTTTGGTCAACGTCGTGTATTAGCACCAGCTTTTCCTGAACTTTCGAGTTAACATCCAGGCCTGTTTTTGACGCGATCTGAGTCGACAGCTCCGCGATTTTTTCCCTGGGTCCTATCAGCTCCAGACGTAGGTCTCCTTGTGCTGTCTTTCTCATCTTTTTGATGTCTACCCCGCTGTGTTTTACATCCACTTTCTGTCTGACCTCTTTTACCATATCCGCGTACAACTTCTCGCCCCCTTTGATGGTGATGTTTCCTCTTTCTGTCCTTCTTCTGCAATTTGGAACCACCAGTGTAATCTCCGCTTCAATATTCTGCAGGCTATATTCCAGCGCCTTTCTTAGTTCTACCCAGGGCATGTTCTCTCCTACTACGCAATAGAGATGTTGCTCGCTCTTTCCCTTGTTCCCTACCTCCTTTATGGCCTCTACTAAATCCATGGCGCTTGTCAAGCTGTTTAATCCTCCCTGTTCGATCGGGATCGTGTAAGCGGCATTTATGGTTTTTCGGCTCCTTCCTCCCCTCATTTCAGAGGTAAACCAATTTAGGACATAGTTTGTATGATCCTTACCTTGTTCTTTTACTAGTTGATCCAATCCCGTGTGGCTTTGTGTCCACTCCGCGATGTAGTTGTCTACTAATTCGTTTTTCTCTCTTTTATCCAACGCAATTATCACATCTTTGTTTCCTGTTGGGACAATTTCCCTTCTCTCTGCTGTTTTTGTCCTTTTAAAGCCATCCTCCGGCCATTCTTCATTTACATATTTCTCGTATTCTTCCTCGCTCATACCTCTCTCTAAACAAGCGGCAATCTCCCCCTCCATTCTTTTTTTCCTCCTTTCCATGTCCTTTTCTATGTCCTCTATTTCCACTTGGACACTCATGTCCCTTTTCTCTATTGTTTCCATTATGAGGATCTCAGGTTTTTCTTGGTATTTTTCCATTTTGGTCTGTAACGACTTAGACATGTTGTGTAGGGCCGTTATAAGGCAGTCTTAATTTCAACCTTGGTTTTTACGTGCTCCTTTGCCATGTTGAGGAGTGCCTTCGATTTCTTTAGGACCTCTTCCACCGCCTTTCTTATCGCGCTTAGTTCTTCACTTTCTCTCCTCTCTTCTACGGCCTTAGCTTCTCTTAAGTCGTCCATATTCTTACTCTTTTGCTCTTCGGTCCCTGCCTTTTTTCTGATTATCCCGTTCTCTCCCAAGCTGTCAGTCCTCGCAGGTGATTCACCTATGGAGTCTCTTCTTCCCAAAATCTCCGATTCTCTCTGTTCATCAAACTGTTTCCACTCCGTGTCCTCGTGCCGGTCGTCATCGTTCTCCTTGTGTTTTTCTCGTTTCGTATCCATGTATGTTCCCACGTGTCGGGAAGAATAAAGGTCCAGCTGGACAGTGCTCCCTTATCCAGCTAAGGCATTTATCGCCCCGGGAGGGTGCCAGGTATCCCGGGGGCACCGTTTGCGACTGCTTTCCGCGCAGCCATTCATCCCTTGGTCACGGTGGCTCACGAGCCGGGATTGCGGGTTTTTTATCGAGGTGCGCTCCTCTTGATTTGCCTCGGTTTTCTCCGGTAGCAGTGGCAGCAACGCTCGTATACCGCCTGGTGTTCCTCAGTGTAGCTGCTTACCCTACACTGTGGGGAGAAAGGATAATGGATGGATAAGGAGTGGGTGATGCTATCTGATTGTACTCGGAGTTCAGGTCTGATGTATTTTGGATATTTTGGTCGTTGACCATTTGGTGACTGTGATTTATGCCGTAGACATGGAGGGTGGCAGTGAGGGCCTGAGGGCCTTCAAATTTTTGTCAGGGATTGATACAATCAGATGAAGGATTTTGGGTGGGGGGAGAAGGCGCAGCAATTGGGAATGATTGCTGCGCCTTTCAGCGTCCGGCGGCGGAGTCCGGCGACCACCCGGTGCACCGACGCCGGACGCTAATTTGGACTGTTCTTGGTTTCATTGGTCTTGCTCCCCTCACATTAATAGAGACCAAGACCAATTACTCGGCCTTCCACCACGTCGAGGTCATTCCACAGTCCCGGAAGGTCTTCAAAGTATTTTAGTTCCATCCATTAGACTAAAAAACATTTCTCTTATAGTTATCTCCCAAGATCATTGTTATGCTCGATCAACGAGATGTATGGAGCAAGAAAACTACAGAGACTATGCAGAAAGTATGTTTCATGCACCATTATTTCCTTTTATAGAACTAAAAATAATTATTTTTAGATGTGGGAGTGTTAAATGACCATAACTATGCATCATGCAGCAAAGAATACAATTCTGAAGTAACTGTTGACACTACCTTTCCTTTTAATGAAACTACAGGTGAGTAGTATGCAGTAGAGTGCATATAAGTATATAAGTATATTGTTGTGGCTTATTCTTAACATTCTCTCTAAAAATTCAGAATGCCACAAACAAAAAGCTATAGAAAAACATAACCTTAGTAAACAAAATACACAATGTACACTAAACACAATAGTCAACCTATTGCAACAGAAATATGAATGCAAAGGAGAGCTTAAGGCGCCGGGCATACAGACAACTTTTAGTCAAACAAGTATTTAGTTGTGTATTATAAGTCTATAGCAATACATTGAAGTGTGCATACTGTCAACTCGCTAGTTGCTCGACTAAAAAATTAAAAGACCTTGATCACCTTTTGACTGAATAGTAGAACAACTATCAATCAACTCAATTTCCACGGTATTAGATGGCCCAATGCATACACTCAACTCGACAGTTGTTTGACGATTATTCAGTTGAGAGTAGCAACTGGATAAATCATTATGGACTTCTTATATACAGTTTTTTAGTTCTTTTTTATATTTTCTAATTCTTTTACCATTTTGTTTGTATTGTTTTACATGTGTGGGTATAAAGGTTATTTAACTGTTTCTATATTTTTATTCCGTAAATACTATATTTGCATTAGGAAAGAATCAATTATATATCTATTGATTTGCTCTCACTTAATACAATTTTGGGTATCAACAAAATTTTGAGATGTGGAATAAGTGATACATCTGATCATATTAGATTTTGGACAAATGAGGCTTTGCCCATGTTGCAGTCAATGGCATTTGAAAAAAAAAAGAGTACATGACCAAGCTCGTCCCCCGAGCCTAAAAAATTGGATATTTACAATTAAAAATTTAATTTCTATTTGGAATACCTTGAAAACATCTGGATTCAAATACTTGTTACCCAGACGTTTGAACCAGGATCCCATCGAAAACATATTTGGACAAGCTAGAGCTTTTGGGGCACTCTATACAAATCCCTCACCATCAAGTTTTGCTGGTATTTTTAAAACAATGATGGTGAATTCAAGCTTTAAAATTCATAAAGCATCATTTAATTGTAAAGATGACGGAAGCACAAATTGGTTTACTTCCACTAAAACATTTTTTTATAATAAAGGGAAAATGTTATTCCTAATGATTATGTTATGCAAGACATACCAACTATTCCCACAAATATTGTCAATTTACGTGAGAAGTTGAGCAAGTTGGTAACAAATTATGTAGCAGGATTCATTTTGAAAAAAATTAAAAGTCTGTGTAAAAAATGTGAAGTTTGTAAAACTTCTTTATTTACAGGAAAAAATAATCCAGATAATGAATTAATACGAGTCAGAGAATACAATAATGGATGGGGTTACAGGTTATGTTATCCAACAGAGGGATTTTTCAATTTTTTTCACATGTCGTTACAGACAATAAATTTTTTCTTAAATACATCTCCTTCATCTAAAACCCTAGTAACTGATATAAAACAACACGTTATTAGACAAAATTTGGATATTTTTTCTTGTAAGGAGCACAAACATAATACAATAGATTCAATTATTACAATAACTACACGAACATTATTGCATAATTGGTGCAAATGTATTAATAATAAAATTCAGGGTAAAGATAGCAGACCTTATTCTGGTAATAATCCTGTTAAAAAAGAAGCTTGCCAAATATATTTGAAGAGGAAAAAGAAAAAATTCTTAAAAAAACCAAAATATTCTGTTTAACGGTTTCTGCAGAGCTTCAAGTAATCAGTGGTGTACTGCAGGGTTTAATTGGTTTTTGGTTTCCTTTTCTACTTCTTCCAGGAACCCGCAGATCAGCAATTCTTCGTATTAGATGATTAACGTCTTGACATTGAATATGACCAAACCATCTTAACCTATACTGTCTCATCTTGTCAGCAATTGTTGCTACCCCTAGACTTCCCCTAATAGACTCATCCCTAATTTTATCCTTTTTTGTCACTCCACCCATCCATCTAAGCATTCTCATTCCAAATACTCTGTTTTTGTCCTAAGTTTTAAACCTTTTTCCTCAAGAGGTTGTCTCCTCTGTTACAGTTTTTGTTCTAAGTAGCTTTCACTATTCTCTATTAACACTACATCATCAGCATACATTAAGCACCATGGAATGTTACCCTGTAGTTTCACTGTTATTTGGTCCAGAAGTAACGAGAATAAATAAAGACTAAGCACTGAGCCTTGGTGTAATCCTATTTTCACATGAAATTTATCAGTCTCTCCCATACCTGTCCCTAACACTAGTTGTTACTCCCTCATACATAAAATGTCTTTCACAATCTTTACATATTCATTGGGAATTCCTTCCTTATTGGGGCCCACCACAGAATCTCTCCAGGAACTCTATCGTATGCTTTCTCAATAATTCTATTAAGTAGACCTGTTAACCAGCTTGTCTCTGTCTCTCCTAATGCTTTCCACACTTCCAACTTCCATATGTTCCAACTGCTGGTCACCATTGCTGTTACTGTCTCTGTTAACTTAACTGGTTGTGAACAAATTCCCCTTCGTTGGCTCAGTGAAGATGTTCGTTCTGTTGTAATGGAAACACCAAATAATAGTAGCAGAGTTTATTGTTGAGACGTACACTATGGGTGTAGACCCGGGATTACTTTGAGTAGAGACTGATGAAGTTGATCGTTGAAGACTATATGTTCGTTGAGTGAATATTGATTGAATGCTTCTCTAGTCAAGAGATATTAGTTTTATATAAATTCTATTTGGGTCAATATTTTTCGCGTACCTAGCGTGATATGTGTATTTAATTTATGTAAATTGTTTAACTTTGTCAGTACTTTTGACTGATGTCCAAATTATTATTTATAATTGACCAAATGTGTATGTAACCTAATTAACTACGTGTGTGTATTTAATAACAAATAGATTCATTCGGTCTACTGGGTGATAAAATTATACTGTCCAATTTCGGATATGAATTCTGAAGATTTGATATACTGCGGAATCGGGCAATCTGGCCCAAGTGTCAATACTCAAAGTTTACATATAAGTATTACATAACATAGTAAAATTCAAACATGATAAATTATAAATAGTTTAAGAATAATCAATAATCTTCCAACCGTACCCTAGCTATCAATGTCCGACTCTATCTCTAGATTAAAATTAGGGCAATTGGATGAAAATGTGGAAAGTGGGATGTCAACTTGGGAAGTCGACCGTACATTGTTGTGCCGATTACTAACTAATACAGGTACTTCCTGTTCGTTAGTCTGAGTTTGTGGATTCCCTGAACGACATAGTCGTGCAACAGGACGGTACTTCCATAACGTGAGTATCCCAATTATTACCATTATAGTAATGATCCCGGTGGCCACAAAATAATGCCAATTAGATTCGTGAATCGATCGCCACTGCGTATGCGTCATTTCTTGTTCCAGACTCTCCTCCTCAAGTAACACATGACGTAGCTCTCCTCCTGGTATGTCAAGGTAGGTGTTTAGAGGCGTGTTAAACTTGCGGGGTGTCCTCGCCACCAGTTGGGCCACGGGAGTGATTGGCGACTTCAGGTAACTCGTCACTGCTCTGTCCACCCCACTGCTAGTGGGGAGTAAGGTAATATTTTTCGTTTGGGCGATACATTTGGGTGAAAGCTTCAGGAATGTGACTCGTTCCAGTACTCTTTCGCTCCGATTTCCATCGCAAATAATGGATATGTGTATCGTGACTGGCGTGATAACTAGCCAGAGGTTGGGAGTACCCATCTTACTCCATTGAGCTGTCTGTATTGTCCTGGCTACCACTGGACATGTGCTATTCTTAGATCGCTCATAAATTTCTTCTAGTATGCAGTTTGGTTGGGTATCCATGTTTCTTATAGCCGTTGGTGAGCACGCTATCTGCGCCTTTGTCAACAGTAAGCACCTTTCTCTATCTTCCGTGGTCAATTCGAAGTAGTGCAGTGTGTTATAATCTACGACCAGTAGATTCCTTGGGGCGACAAATGTGCGCAACACCGACCCCTCAACGTTAAGTGGTATGGCCGTGACTTTGAGCATGCTGTACTTATTTTTCCCTGTCACTATGAAGTAGCCGATGACTGTTATATATCTGTCGTCATGACTGACTTCTGTTTCTATAATGGGTTGTCGTCGTATTTCGACCCCTTGAGGCAGTATCTGCCCTGCTTTCCCTATTAATTTGGTTATTTCACCTGGTTTCACTATATCAATGAAGTGTCCGTGGTTATAGTGAAGGTTTAATATTCCCTCGTAAAATTGAGTATATTCGTTTATGAAGTCCATAACTTGTAATGCTATCGTTTGTATTCGTAACGTGCTATATTCGGTTTCTAGTTTTTGTGCTTTGTCTTCTACTTCGTTAAGTCCTTTAGATATTTCTTGTAGACCTGTGATTAGTGCTTTGTTAAACTTGTTCATTTGCTCGTTTATCCTGTTCTCTGTGTGATTGATTGATGTTATTGTTTCTAACATTATCTTCGCCTGGTGCTGTGATTCCTTTATTAGCTCCTTTTGGTTATTATCTAATGCTTCAATGTTACTGTAGGCTTCGTCATTGACTCCAAATACTGAGGTTAATATTGTTCCTAATATTCCTCTTCTTTCCCTTCCTTTTATTTCTACTGTCAGCCCCTCGCTTACTGACTCCGCCTTTCTTTGTCCTTCCTCCAATTTCTCTATTATATCCTTACAATTCACGATTTTTATCTCATGACACAGTTCTCGTACGCCTTGTATCATATTTCCTATTAGTTGGTGCTCTGTTCGAATTCTTCCCTTTTCGAGTAACACCTTTATTCGACATGTTCCCCGGTCTATGACGACCTCTCCAAGGTCTTCTGTGAAAAATCCTGGTACCGGATTATATATTTTATACGGTTCTGCCTTTATGGGTTTTAACATCGTTAAAAACATTATAGCTACTAGTATTTTCTTCTATCTTAGTGCTGCTGCCTTTTTCGGCTTTTCCTGTTTCTCTTCTTCCAGTCGTATTAGCTTATGTATGGGTCTTTTAGTCAGTTTCCCGTTTGCCTTTCTCACTGTTACTACTCTGGTTAATCCCTCCGCTCCAGGGTGTGTTTCTGTTACCCTCGCTAATGGCCATCTGCCTGGAGGTGTATCCTCTTCTTTAATTATAACTATTTCTTCTTCTTTTATGTTAGGGTGCGCCTTATGCCATCTTTTTCTCTGTTGTAATTGGTGCAGGTATTCCTGTTTCCAAATTTTCCAGAAGTCTCTTTTTATTTTCTCCACTAATCTCCACCTCGTCGGCATCTTCAAATAAGTCGTAAGCTCTTCTTCCCGATTTGGTGATATAATTTCTCTCCCTATAAGGAAGTGAGCTGGTGTCAGGGCTATTTTCCCTTCAGGGTCTTCTGATGACCCACATAATGGTCTCGAGTTCATACATGCTTCTATTTGTGCCAGCACCGTACTCAATTCTTCATATGTTAGAACTGTTTCCCCGATGATTCTTTTCAAGTGATATTTCATTATTCGCACTGCGCTCTCCCATAATCCTCCGAAATGTGGTGCATATGCAGGTATGACATGCCACTGGGTACCTAGTGCCCGTAATCCTTGTTTTATCTCGTCATCTATTTTTTGATTTTCTTTTTTCAACAAATTTGCTGTTCCTACGAATGTGGTTCCGTTATCGCTGTATACGTTGTTGCACTGTCCTCTGCGTGCCGTAAATCTCTTGAACGCTGCGATGAAAGCATCCGTAGACATATCGCTTACTACCTCAAGGTGTACTGCCTTCGTTGACAGACACACAAATACTGAGATGTAGCCCTTATAGCTTCTCTGTCCTCTGCCTCTCGTGGTACTTATTTTTATTGGCCCGGCATAATCTATCCCTGTGTTAGTAAAGGGATGACTCGGGTTCACTCTGTCTTTCGGTAGATCTCCCATTAATTGTTGTGCTGTTTGGCTTTTATACCTCCTGCACCTTAAACATTTTGCTAGATGATCTTTCACGGTTCTTCTGCCGTTGATTATCCAGTATTTCCTTTTTATGTACTGTAGTGTTTGTTGTAATCCGCTATGTAGATTTCTTGCGTGACTATCTGTTATAAGTAACTTTGTTAATGCACTATCCTTTGGCAAAATTATCGGATGTTTTTCTCCGTACTTTAGATTCGTGTGTCTCAGTCTTCCGGTGACTCTTAGAATTCCTTGTCTATCCAGGAATGGTACCAATGACGCTAATTTATTTTTCTTGTCTAATTGCTGTTTCTTCTCCAGCTTATTTATTTCTGGTTTGAAGTAGGCGTGCTGTGTGTGCTTTATCACCTTTAATAGCGTTTCCTCTAATTCTTGGACTGTAATCTGACTTTGTCCATTGTCCTTCTTTTTTCTGCATTTGTCTGCAAATCTCCTACAATATGAAAGTACTCTTCTCATTCTTTCTAAATTTGAGAATCTCTCGCATATGTCTTCCTTTATCGTTGTCGTGTGCACCGTTATTTTCGTTTTGACTTCCTCCTCATTTGTCTCTGGTATTTCTTCTGATTCCTGAGTTAAAGTTTTGTTACTAGTCAGCCAAGTTGGTCCCTTCCACCATAGCTCTGCTTCTAATAATTCTGATGCGGTACTTCCACGTGAGAGGATGTCCGCTGGATTTTCCTTTGTATCTACCTTATGCCAATTTTTCGGTCCTATAACGCGTCTTATTTCCTCTACTCTGTTGGCGACGAACATTTTCCACCTTTTTGATGATCCCCTTATCCAAGCCAGGGTTATCGTTGAGTCCGACCATGCATATACCTCAATGTTTTCCCTGTTCAATGCTTGTAGGGTTTTCTTCATTAAATTTGCTAGTAGTACCGCGGCACACAGCTCGAGCCTCGGTAACGTCGTTTTCCCTTTCAATGGTGCGACTTTCGATTTTGCTATCATTAGATTCGTTTTAATTTCTGGGCCTAATACCCTTGAGTAGATTACCGCTCCATATCCTTTCATAGACGCATCTGCAAATCCATGCAGTTCTACTCTGTTTATCTTGCTTAAGTTGTTCCACCTGGGCAATGTTATTTTCTCCAGATTTACTAATTGCGCCTGGTATGTATTCCACCTGCTTTGTTGGTTGCTAGTTAATTCTTTATCCCAACTGGTCTTTTGCTCCCATAATTCCTGTATGAACATTTTCGCCTGAATTACTACAGGTGCTATCCATCCCAGTGGGTCGTATAGTTTTGCTACTTCTGACAGTACGTGTCTTTTCGTTATTTTCTTTGCCGTCGTTATCCCTATTTTGAATGTGATTATATCCTCTTTAGGTGACCAGTGTATTCCTAACGTTTTCCGTACTTCTTCTTGTTTGAATGCCTTCGAGTCTACGTTCCTCATATCCTCCGGTACGTTCTCCATTATTTTTTCTTCGTTGCTCAACCATTTTCTAAGAGTGAAACCTCCTTTTCTGAACAGTTGTATTAATTCCTTTTGGGCTGTTTCTGCTTCCTGCACTGTCTCAGCTCCTCCTAGTATATCGTCTACATACATGTTTTCTTTTACAATTTTCGATGCCAACGGGAACCTCGCTCCTTCGTCTTCTTGTAATTGTTGTATTGTTCTTAACGCTAAAAAGGGTGCTGCGGCCGTGCCGTATGTCACCGTCGTTAAGTTATACTCTTGTATGTGGTCCTTTGTGTCCTTTCTCCACAAAATTTTTTGATATTTTTGGTCTTCTTCTGCCATTCTGATTTGTCTAAACATTTTTTCCAGATCCGCTGAGTATGCTACCTTATTGGATCTCCATCGTAATAGTATATTTGTCAAGTCTTGTTGTAATTTCGGCCCTGTGTGCATAATATCATTCAGGCTTACTGCCGATGAGCTTTTGCTTGATGCGTCAAACACGGCTCTTATTTTCGTTGTAGTACTGTCCTCTTTTCTCACTGGATGATGAGGTAAGTAGTACCCATCTCCCTGGTTTTCTGCTATTACCATATGACCTTGGTTTTCATAATCTTCCATGAATTGTCTGTAATTCGCTTCTAACTGTTTGTCTTTTGCAAACTTCCTTTCTAGTTGCATCAATCTGGCGAATGCTTGCTGTTTAGATTCTCCTAACTTTGCGACGTCTTCCCTAAACGGAATTTTTACTTCGTATCTCCCTTCTTCATTCCTTTTTACAGTCTGTCGATACAGTTCTTCACATTCTTGTTCTTCCACTGAGAAACTTGTATCCTGATTTACTTCTTCTAATTCCCAGAAGTTCTTTATTTGTACGTCCATTTCTTGTCTTGATATCATACAGCATACTTCTGCTTTTATATTCTCCCTTTCTCGTGCTATTCCCGAAACTATCCATCCTAGTTTGGTGTTTTGACTCAGGAGTCCATTACTTATTCTGTGCATCCCTTCTGTCAATATGTAACTGTATTCTTTTACTCCTAGTAGTAAGTCTATCTTCCCTACCTTGTAATATCTTGGATCTGCCAGTATTACATTTTTCTCGTTATAGTCCGGTAGAATTATATCCTTTTCCGGTAAATTCCTTGTTATCTTCGGTAGTACTAGTGCTTCTATTTCCATCTCGAAGTCACTTTCGTAATGAGTTTCGATTAAAAGTTTCATACTCCAGTTGGCTGTTTTTTCTCCTGACGAGCCTATCCCGGATATGGTCGCCTGTATGGGCTTCCTTGTTGTTCCTAGCGTCGTCGCAGCTTGTTCCGTTATAAATGCGCATTGTGACCCTTGGTTAGTGCTCTCATTATGTGTGAATCTCCTTTCGCATCTCTTATGCGTACCACAGCTGTCGCTAGTAATGCTTCACCTTCCTTATGGCTTGCACAGTTTACTGAATTCTGCCCTCTTTGCTGGTCGTTGCTATTCCTAGGCCCATTGGTATCTTGTGTATTTTCTCGCCTTCCGTTATTTTGTTCTCTGGCGTTGTATGGATTATTATTTCCTCCTCTGTACCTATCAGCTTGGTACCCGTTTCTTCTATTGTTTGAATCTCTTCCATTTCTTTCTTGTGTTTGTTCTCGTTTCGTTTCATTGGAGTTTCTTTTGTTGCTTGTGTTTCCTTTTTCATAATGCAACATATGGTGGTGGTCTCCGCCACAGTGTCTGCACCTATATTGTGAATAACATTGTTTTTCTTTTTTATGTGCTAGGCAGTTTGTACACAATCCTTTTTCTTTTATCATCCTGTTCCGGTCTCTTACATTGAGTTCCTGAAATTCTCTGCAGTTCGGTACTCCGTGATCTCCGTTGCATATCACGCAATGTGTTCTTGGTTTCCTAAGAGATCCTCCTTGCTTCTCTTGTCTTTTTTCTGACTCCAGCAGTTCCAGTGTCTGAAATCTTCGCTGTAGGAATGTTTGTGTCGATTTGTACGTCGGTATCTCTCTACTGTCTCCAATGTGGTTTTCGTACAGCCTCCTAGTTTCATTGTCCCATTTCGTTATGATAATTCGGGCTATCAATGGGCTCCACGCTTCCGTGTCTGTTCCTAACCCTCCTATGGCTTCCAGACTTTCGTGGAAGGTGTCATGTAGTGATTTCAATGCTCTAGCAGAAGATTCCTTTACTTCCTGCGCTAGTAGCATCCTGTCTATTAATTTAAACAATATCATCCTTGGGTTCTCATACCTATCTTTTAGCATGTTCCAGGCCACTTCGTAGTTGGCCTCGGATATGTTTAAGTGTTGTATCATTCTGTTGGCTTCCCCTCTTACTTGAGTTTTTAGGTACTGCATTTTTTCTGCGTTTGATAACTGGTCGTTTTCATGTATTACTTTAGTAAACAGATCGTGGAAAGTTCTCCACGTTTCATATCTGCCTTCATACACAGGGATTTTTACCTGCGGCAATGTCACACCGTCCCTCCTCTGTGTGCTTTCTAGCCGTTGCATTCCTGGCCTTATTTTCTTTAAAACTTCCCTGACTTTCCTCTTTAGATGATTTATTCTCTCTACTTCTCCAATATCTGTAGCGTCCAGTTCCTCATTTACTGCTGCTTCAATCATTAGTGTATTCACCTTTTCCATGTATTCTCTTAACTCTGACTGCAATTCTTCATCCTCCTGCAAGTCTTGTTCATTTTCTGGCCGTAATAATTCCTCGATTCTTTGTTTTCTTATCTGTATCTCCTTTACTTTCGGTGCTTTTCCTCTTTTCAGCACCCTTCCATATTCTTCCAACAGGGTTTTCCCCTCAATGTATGTCTTAAATACCTGATCATAGTATTTTGTTTCAAAATATTTTTCTTTCATTATACCCCCTTCTAGCAGCTTTTCGTGGTTATTTAAAAATTTTGCCCAATATTCTTCTAATTTTTCCTGTCTATCCCGGATGTATTGTTGATTTTTCCGAGATTGGGAATCCTTTTTTGTATTTGAAACAAGTTTCACTATTTCTGTTCCTATTTCCGCTTGCTTAACGTATAGACTCTCCATGATTATTTTAAAATTTTTACATTCAGCGGTAAATATATTAGACAATACTAAATGTACGTTATGTATTAAATAAGTATACCTGTATTATAACACTTTCTTTTCTATCGGAATGTGCAATTTAGCGAAATATGAGTTTGACCTTGCCTGCTGTGCTATTCTTTGCATTGAGGTAGGTCAAGATGTAATCCACACACTCTTATAATGATATATATACATATATATATATATATATATATATATATATATATATATATATATATATATATATATATATATATATATATATATATATATATATATTGTTATCAAAATAAATGAAATTATTTGCTACGTAATTATTTTAATTTTTCGAAATAAAATATTTAATTGTAATTAAAAGCAAGCTATATGTATGAACGTTTCTTTTTTCAAATTGTCATACAAAATTACTGTTTAGTTAATTATAGTTGTGAATGACGTTTATTTTTGTTTTATCAATTCTCTGTATTATTTAAATGGTATGCATTCTAAAGTACATTATTATACGATTGATAGAGTGGAGATTGTTGTTCTAAATTGTTAAATTGTAATAAAAAAAAACTTGTTAAATTGTAAGATTGTAAAAGTTGGAAGATTTTGTAATTATTCAAAAACTTACGGTTTTTTGTGTTCTTAGACGTTGAGGATCCCTCGCTTCTGGTGGGTTCTGCAATCGGTCCTGTCCTTTGGCTGCTCTGCGGCTCTAGTTTGGCTCTCGGCTTTGGTACTGCTCTCGGCTCTAATATGGCTCTCGGCTTCGGTACTGCTCTCGGCTCTAGTATGGCTCTCGGCTTTGGTACTGCTCTCGGCTCTAGTATGGCTCTCGGCTTTGGTACTGCTCTCGGCTCTAGTATGGCTCTCGGCTTTGGTACTGCTCTCGGCTCTAATATGGCTCTCGGCTTTGGTACTGCTCTCGGCTCTAGTATGGCTCTCGGCTTTGGTACTGCTCTCGGCTCTAGTATGGCTCTCGGCTTTGGTACTGCTCTCGGCTCTGGTACCGCTCTCGGCTCTAGTATGGCTCTCGGCTTTGGTACCGCTCTCGGCTCTAGTATGTCTCTCGGCTTTGGTATTGCTCTCGGCTCTAGTATGGCTCTCGGCTTTGGTACTGCTCTCGGCTCTGGTACCGCTCTCGGCTCTAGTATGGCTCTCGGCTTTGGTACCGCTCTCGGCTCTAGTATGTCTCTCGGCTTTGGTATTGCTCTCGGCTCTGGTACTGCTCTCGGCTCTAGTATGGCTCTTGGCTTTGGTACTGCTCTCGTTCTCCCGGGTCTAGTGGTCTCTCTCTGCTACTGAGGGTGTTGCTGGCGTGGACTGTATAGGCTCTCTCAAACTTCCTTGAAGTATTCTGTTTCTCGATAGGACCATGAACAAATTCCCCTTCGTTGGCTCAGTGAAGATGTTCGTTCTGTTGTAATGGAAACACCAAATAATAGTAGCAGAGTTTATTGTTGAGACGTACACTATGGGTGTAGACCCGGGATTACTTTGAGTAGAGACTGATGAAGTTGATCGTTGAAGACTATATGTTCGTTGAGTGAATATTGATTGAATGCTTCTCTAGTCAAGAGATATTAGTTTTATATAAATTCTATTTGGGTCAATATTTTTCGCGTACCTAGCGTGATATGTGTATTTAATTTATGTAAATTGTTTAACTTTGTCAGTACTTTTGACTGATGTCCAAATTATTATTTATAATTGACCAAATGTGTATGTAACCTAATTAACTACGTGTGTGTATTTAATAACAAATAGATTCATTCGGTCTACTGGGTGATAAAATTATACTGTCCAATTTCGGATATGAATTCTGAAGATTTGATATTGGACAGGTTGTCTATCAAATTCTTCATTTATTAACCTATTAACTTTTCATTATAACATGACAGACTTAAAAATTAATAGTAGAATCACTTTATTTGTCGATGATATAAGTGTTATCTGGAGTAGTTTAGATTAATTTGCTAATTCTACAATTTTCCATAAGTAGGGATCTCGTTAATATTAAGTCTTGCCCTGACTCGAATGGGCTTTGTTTTAACACTGATAAAACTGTAACTATGTCGTTTAGAGTAATTTTACAACCTCTAATGCTTAACAATAGTCTAATAAATATCGCAAGTTCAATTAAGTTTTTGGGACTTTTTATTGACGATACCCTAGATTTTACTTTAAGACATATAAAATATTTATTAATCCTGCTCTATTAATTTTAGAATTCATTTACTTAATTCACAAACACATTAATACTTTAATAGAAGGTGCTATTTCCAACAAGAAATGTAAATTCTGCAGTTTATTTGACATGATCAGCTTCGGACTTAACAAAAAATTCCATCAATCACAATGCCAGAAAATTGTGCAATAATCTATCTGCATACATAACGGTTTATATATCTGTAACGATATATATTACATTGGGAAATGCAACAATGCTCTTTTCTAAAAATGAACTATTCAGTAGCGCAATTTTTGAACAAACTTTAGACTTTTAGTATTTTTTATGTAGATAGTACTTTAAGATAATTTTAAGTTATTGTATAATTACTGAATAAAACATTGAATTGTCTTTCTGTTGTTTTAATTTCCTACATTTTAAATTTGTAATATTAACCAGTATAGGTTATCTGTACCTTTTATTCAAAATTCCCGCAAAATTTCTAGTTTGAAATTCCCGCGTAACTATATTTTGTCAATTTAGTTGCCTTTCCAATTAAGAGATGGCGTTCATTCGATCCGAAAGATCAACATGGTCGTGGAACGTCTAGTGCTTCAGATCACAATTATTTTCTGTTCTGTGCCTCCAGTTCACAAATACAATAACAAAAAGCCGTGAGAAATGCACTGGCAATATTGCAATATTTTGCCAACCGATATTTCACTCAAAGTCTAAATTTATTAGAATCTATAGGGAGAGTGGCATGGGGAGTTTGCGGAATGGTTGGACATTTAAAAGTTACTAGAATATCATAATTTCATTCTTATCGCAAAAAAACTTTTAACTTTTAAATAGTTAACCAGTAGCCCCTTTTATTGACTCCAACCCATCCAAAACATTTATATATTTTTTCCAAACGAGTCACAAGTACTTCTTTTTTCTTATATATATATATATATATATATATATATATATATATATATATATATATATATATATATATATATATATATATAGATATAGTATACTCCCTCTATAACGAACACGGTTATTACGAGGTTTCGCTTATAACGAGATACATTAGATGTCCCGTGAAATTTCTATTGAACTATAACTGTCTATAGCGAGGCAAATTTGGTTATAACGAGAGATATATTATAAATAAGATCCAAAAACGTGTTTTTTTACTTTTTTAGTCCGGTCGTGGCTATAAATAAATACCTTTTCAAACAGCCCCTCAATAAACTTAACTGCAGCCCGCAATAAACTTCTTTACAATGAATAAATACAACTGTTTCACATCTTTAGAAAATATATGATAGAATGATACTGGACCATTTAAAGCAGTTAAAAATGACAGAGTTCTTAAAATTGCAGAAGCAATAGTTTATGTTATCCTTGAAAATACGATTTATACATTATGTAGTTGGAAAAAAATTTAAGTACAGCTGTTTTGTTCTAACGTATATCATTGATAATAAAAGTAAACAACTCTTTTATGTTTTAATATATTTCATTGACAATAAAAGTAAATAAACTTTTTTCAAAAACGCCATTCAAACAATATTTATTAGCATCTTATATTGCTCCGAATGGCTTCACTATGGGAAGTTAATGGTTTAGAAAACTACAGATTCATATGTATGCACAGTATGATTGTCTGATATAACGAGATCGGCTTATAACGAGGTAATTAGTCTGTCATTTTAGTTCTCGTTATAGAGGGAGTCTACTGTATATATATATATATATATATATATATATATATATATATATATATATATATATATATATATATATATATATATATATATATGCATATATAGATGTATATATATATATATATATATATATATATATATATATATATATATATATATATAATGTTATATGCATTGTACCAACCAATGTTCCTTATCACGACGATTCCCAGGGTGTGAAGTTTCAACTTCCAACTACCAGAGCCGATAAGGATCCCTGTACATGCAGTACAAGCAGAGACAGCGGGACCCAGGGTTTTTACACGTTACCACTGAGTCAGCAGTTACTAATATTATAAAATCACTTGGCGCTCTTTATTTTTGTTCAATATATTTAAGTTTTTAAGTCCAATAATTGCTAATTGTATTTTCGAAATAAAATTATTTTTTAAAAAGTCAAAAAGGTGTTTCGTGGTATAAAATATATGTATATGAAATGAAATGTCGATAGCAATTAAGGTGGTATGTCACAATGTTAAAATTTATATACTTTTTAGGTACAGTTATCGTATTGTATTTATATTTATATACTATTTCAAAACAAATCTTCAACTTATGATTATGTACGTAAACTGTACACTTTCTATTTTAATGATATCTAGTTAAAATTTCCAAGGAACGCAGTAATTTCTTTATAACTGTACTTAAATGAATCCATGTCATAACTTACGTGGTAACGTGCCTAAAAATTGTTATTGTGTAATAATTTTTGAACTTAGGTACAACATAACCACGTTAAATGATTAACTATCCAAAAACCTTTATTTTAAGTAAATGTTCGTTATCCATACTGCCGTAATTTTTAAATTAACTGTACCTAAAGATAAAATTACAATTAAAAGCTGCAAACTAGGGATTTTGTTGATGTTACCGTTATAAGTTGAGAAATTAGTTCGGCTATCACGTAATAGATGGGAAAATAAGTTCACGTGTCATTTAGTAGAAAACAGCAGTGATGTTTTAATAAGCGACAAATGCGTGTTTGCCGAATTTAAGAAAAATCTGCAAAACATTGAAACCTAGTTTTGTGGTTATGCCAATTGTCCATTTGTTATGCAGTAACCATGGTAATACGAATCACGTGGTTTTGTTTAGCAAAGCGGCCCTTTGCAGTTAATATTTTGCCTTCGTTTGACTTTCGATTATCAATCATGATTGCATAACGTCACAGTGTTTTAAAAATACAAGTATACCATTTTTATCCTTGGCACCCTGACGTTATATAATCGTGATTGAAAGTCAAACTATGGTCAGTAAAGTTTACTGGGGGATAATACTGGTTTTTACATAATACATAAATTACATAAGCTCTAGCATGTCACGTGGGGCTTATCTAAAAACAATTCCAGTTTTATTCACGTTTTGGCAAATTTAATTTTTATAGACAAAACAATATAATGTAATCATTGATTAAATTTTGTCAATTATTTATTTCCGTAAATGAAAAAGATTATTGAAATTTACTTGAGTCATAATTAGAAATCAGATGAAAATCTGAAATTTTCTGAGGAAAAAACTTCCACTGTTAACATTCGATATGAAAAAAATTGTTATTGTAATGACGCTGTTTTTCAACTGACTAACGTATTTTAGATTTCTTAGAAATACTGTTCTTATAAATAAATGGTCTAATTACCAAAATTTCTTTTTTGTTTTTGTACCTCCTTGTCAAACAATTCCAAATTTCTTTATCAGTATGGAATAAATATTTTTGGGCAGATAAAGAATTCAGAATTGTCGTAAATATTTCCAAATAAATGAACGTTTTGTGTATATGTAGTAGGATAAAAAATGTCAAGTAATTAATATGTTTACTTTAAAAAATCCCTAGTCAGCACATCCGGCTAAGTGCTGGTGTAAGATAATTAAATTTTACGACCTTTTTCGTCTGAGAATGGATTGAGTATCATATATCATATTAATAATATGTATTAGAATTGCATACATATAGTTAGTCGAATTTTTACCACCAGAGCAAGCTGTATTAAAATTAAACCACACTTGTGTAATTTAATACAAAAGTAAGTTTTTTGTACTTAAACTTTAATTTTGTATTATTTTGAACCCCGCATCTTTCGCGAAAAATAACTGCGGGATGTGACAGGACTTATATACGGGAAGTTAGTCGTTTTCGCTTATTTTAGTGCAAACTTTTTTCCGGTAAATAATTTTGTTTTTGCCGTGAGGGTCGGCCAAAGTTAACCTCGGAAAATAAAATCAGATAGAAACGGTAGTTCGTATAGTGCATTTACGAAAATTGCTAATGTTTTGGACAGTTTGTTAGCTTTACGTGTAAGTCTTACAAGTAAACTACAATGAGCTTTATGGAGTGGAAAGTGCGGCACTTGAAGCTTCCGAAGAAGAGTTAATCAGTTAGATGCATGCAACGGATAAATACAGTGCAAGGTACTTTGAGGCATCAAGTGTAAAAGGTAAGCGCAAATTTAAATTACCTCCAATCGAGTTGAAAAATTATTTAGAGTTTGTAGCCTAGATTTGGCAGAGAGGATCTCCAGATTGAAGTTTATGTTAGAGAGCTCTTAAAGTTAATTTTGAGTCGAGTTTCTAGTAGTCCTTGTAATATTTCTGCTCTTTATGATATGATTGAGAGTCAACTTCGTTCACTTGAGACCTTAGACAAAACCTGCTGACAAGTTTGCGGCGATATTGTATCCTCTTATTGAGTCACGTTTGCCAGAACATATGATTCGACTATTACATCTTGTTTCCGTGTCCATGGAAAATATCGGAGAAACTGCAGAAGTTGCAACTTTAGAAACAAGATTGAGCGGGCTAATGAGCTTTTTACAGAGTGAATTTCAAAATAAAGAAGAAATTGATTAAGCAACGGAAGGTTTTGGTTTACCGACTGAAAATAAATATAAATTCAATAGCCTTGTTGCTAAGAAAAATGTAAAATTACCTAAGCAAGGAACTGATCGGCCCTTAGCGACCGCTGCTGGGTTAATAAATTATGAAGTTTACGGAAAGTAACTGCGGAACGTTCCACACGTAACAATAAATACATAAATCCGTAAAAAGCAGTTATAAAAAAAACTATTGAGCTTTTCTATCATTCGAGTCTAGAGTTCTTCATCTCGCTTAATTTTTTCAATAAACAGGGTCTCTGTAAGTAAAGGGGCTAGGAGAGTTCGAGCGCAAAACAGCGTCATTTTCCCATGTAAATCTCCATAAGAAAATCCAAGGTCCATTCTGGTCATTTTTGACGCTTTTCGAAGTGGAGGCGCGACCGCTCGTCGGATCGCGACGTATGAGGTGTCAAACGAACGGGAAGGGGACGGGGAACACGTAGAGGGAAAAAACAAAGATGGCGGCATAGTCAAAACGGCACTATAACGTATCTCCGGATCTATTGGTCCGATTGCAACGTATGAGGTGTCAAACGAACGGGAAGGGGACGGGGAACACGTAGAGGGAAAAAACAAAGATGGCGGCATAGTCAAAACGGCACTATAACGTATCTCCGGATCTATTGGTCCGATTGCAACGTATCAGGCGTCAAATGAAAGAGGAGGGGGTAATGAATACATGAAGATGAAAAACAAGCAACAAAATCAATGCCAAAACGGCACTATAACGTATCTCAGGGTCTATTGGTCCGATTGCAACGTATGAAGCGTTAAACGAAAGGTGAGAGAATAATGTATACATCAAGATGAAAACATGAAACAAAATCAATGCCAAAACGACACTATAACGTATCTTCGGGTCTATTGGTCCGATTGCAACGTATAAGGCGTCAAATGAAAGAGGAGGGGGTAACGAATACATTGAGATGAAAAACAAGCAACAAAATCAATGCCAAAATGGCACTATAACGTATCTTAGGGTCTATTAACCCGATTACTACGTATGAGGTATCAAATGAAGATAACGTACAGCAGCGGCTTTCGCTGGAAATAAAACGAATGGGAACGTTTACCATTCTTACACTATGACCAAACCAACATTCATCCACTCTATAATCTTCACAGTAACGCATGAAAAGTAACGAGCTGCATACTATATTTTTTACATACTACATAAAAAATGTTAGCAAGGACATTCAAGCAATAAGTAATGCTTAAATGTAATAAGTAATGGGTAAATGTAATAAGTAATAAACTGCTGTTAGTATCTAAGCAAAGGAATGATAGTAAGTTAACGAATATAGAGCCATGTATAAAAATGATTAAAAGCATGCCATGAAAGGAACGTAGTCAATTCGGTTCAAACAAACATTTGTTGAAAAACAAAAATTTATTCTTAACGGCAGTCACCAACGTGAAGGTACGACTACACGACCGCCGGGAGAGGTTATGTTAGTATGGGACAAACAGTTAGTATGAATGAAGTCATTTACATAATATGATAATTTATTTAATAATTATACTTAACTTATTAAGATCAGCACATAATTTAACATGGTTTAGAAGACATCTTTTATTGATGGACATCTTTTATGTTAAGACATCGACACTTTGGTGTAAATTCATTAGTTACTATGTTGTATAGCGTTCAATTGAATTATTGGGGGCTAATAACTCTAGGTTATCTTTAAAAATAGGAAATTCTCTGACTCCTGTTTTGGGACATTCTATCGAAAAACAAACTTAAAACTAAATCAAAGAAGGCCGTTACGTTATCGATTGTCTTAGGAGGCTGCACGAACACATAGCTGTGGAGTTAACCAGATCGGTTCATTAATTTGCCAGTGGTCCATGATATCTTTTTAGTGGTCATATCTAAACATCTTTTTTAAATGTGCTAATCTTAAGTATCGTGATTTAGAAATAATATTTAGAAAATTAAGATCTATTACAATTATCATATAATATCAAAAACGAAAAGCGAAATGAAATGATGAAATAATGACTAATAAATTCTGAATCAGATATATTTTAAGTTGTAATAAATAAACCACGTTATAAAAACGACAATATACAATTTGCATCCATCTTAAAGTCAATCATCAAGGATAAATGTTAAAATATGACTATTGATATATTAGATATATTACTTTGCGTTAAATCTAATCAGCATCCATATTAGAATCAATTAAATCATGCCCCCACGGAAGTGTATCATATGACTCCGGAAGGTGATGTCTTTTATCATCATTGGGGCTTAGCGCAATCTTGCTTTGTGTTATGGTATATACATGGTGCTTATCTGAGCGTATTAGATTCTGTGAAGCATACACCTCTTTTAAGTTATCCAAACACTCTACATAGTCCTCAAACGTAATTTTCGTGTTCACCACAGATTTCTTTACACCCTTCGCCTTCTTTGTTAACCTAAAATTTTTAATAATTACTTCAATTTCTTCATCCTCATATTCTTCGTCTTTCAACTCTTTACGTTTTTCTTTTAGCTCATCTTCAGTGGCAGCTACTTTTACCGTGTACAATTTTGCTCGAAGACCTATGTAGTCAGTCATAATGCGACCTTTATTCTCATCTTTCATCATGCCCAACACCTTCTTGTTAACCTGAGGGATACCATAAATATTGTCTTTACGATAGTCTGAGGTATCAAAATATTTGTAGCAATCTTCTTTCATAGCCTCATATGGGTCTTGTTCGCGTATTTCCACGATTACACTATCGGTATCAGTATAGCAAGTTGTAAAGTTTTCTCCGAACCTGCCAGCTAAGTATCCATATTGAAAATCATAGATTGTTGTTTTAGCCAAGTCTAAAATACTCATTCCGATATAGATTGGTTTATCTAGCCATATTTCAGCTCTACACATCTCAACAGCTCTACCAAGTTTTCACTAAAAATCGTTGCATTCTTAAACAATGGGCTACTTATTCTAGCTTCAGCTCCGTAACGACCCTCCCACAAAATAAGCAACTTTATATCAACGCGCTTGCGCACTGATTCCATAGTCTTCCCGAACACTGCATTATTCATAAGCTTAAAAAGATCCTTTTCAAACTCATTTTTCGCTGCCTTCCGGAGATTTGTATTAAGATCGATGTATGACTTTAACCATGGAGCCTGTTTGAATTTTAATACTCTATGTATCTTTTTCAGGATCAATCCATTTGCAAGCGCCTGTTTTAGTGCTCTATAATGTATTACATATCTTTCTTTATCTTGTAGGGTGGCCATTAATTTAGTCTGCTCTCGCGGACGTGTAGGAGGAAGCATAGTCTTAGAATTTAAAGACTCAGGACAAAACGGGATATCTTTATGACGATCATGAAGATGTTGAGGGTACTCCAGATCAACCTCGAGAATGTACCCTTCAGAAGCATCATCAGCAATGGAAAGGACATCAATATCGGCATCGACCCACTCGAAACCCCCATATGGAAGATATTGAGACATGGCCCAACCATACTGATTATTAACATCAAAATACATAAGGAACGTTTTTGGTTTAGATGGGTCATAGTTGTTGATGTATGGATTGTTAGCTTTCACACGTCTTTTAGAGCAAACTTGACTAAGACCACCACGAATACCACGTTCAACAAACAAATGCATGTCAGGATCGGTTAAAAGCTCCAGTTCTTGACCTGTATATTTAAGCATTGCATCCCAAGTAAAACCAGGTAAAGTATAATAGTGAACAGGGTCAAGATTATAAGTTTGAAGAGAGCTGGATCGGAATCGCTCAAAGATATCTACAAGAAGAAGAATGTCAGTTTTCATATATAAATCGACATAATCCCCGAGAGTTGCACAATTGAATGACGACTAGACTTCTTGAGCGCGACGATAATGTCGACGAGGACATGGCTTATCTTCAAGTTTATTGTAAAAAGACTCAATAGGAGGCAAAGAAGTCTCACAGAATTTTTTAAATGAATCTATATAATCATATGGCATGATACCTTTTTAAGTTAGAAGATGGAAATTCTCCTCAGGAAGCGAAGTATATTGGGACTTGAGATTAGGAAACTCGGGGAGGTAAGAAGCTAATTTATCAAGAGAAGAAGACATAAATCGATAACTATCGATAAAACGGAATTTAATTCGAGCATCATCAATATGTTTTGTAAAAGAAATGTATTTTTCCTTAGTAATAGGAAGAAGATCTACGGGGCCTTTGATGTGTGTAGCAATATCGTTAATAATAAAATGTGCGTCATATCCGGAGAGATTATGAAATATTATTGGAATTGTATGAGCATCTTTGTAATTAATGTTACACCCTTCGTGAGCTGCACCTCTATAATTATTGTCAGGAATAAAGTGATCATGGTCTCGAACTTTCTTATCTTCAGGAGAGAAGCGTTGCTCGCAGATATGGCAATGAGTGGCTGCATGGAAATCGCTCTCTTGCTGAGTTGTCATATTTATATCATATGGGCACATAAACACCGTAGAAACATCCTCAGCAAGCTGATTAAGTTTATCTGCGAACCATTTCATGCAATCCTTTCGTCTATATGAGTCATAAAACGACAAAGTGTCATCATACGAGCATTTAAAGAAGTACCCAACTGCTACAGGAATATGTTCTTGAGGTTTTTTAGGATCTCCTGTACGTTTCAAAGCACTCTCGAGATCTACGTACACGGCGAAGGGAGCTTTAATCTTATTCCGGAAATTCTTAAATTTCAACATTTTATTGCTTTCATCAGGCATTTTAATGGGTGTTTCATTAATTCTTATGCAATCTACCGTGTGAGCTTCTAGCTGAGTAGATGATGAAAACGGTTGTAGGCATCTATCACATATAAGATCTGATCGACCGCTGCAGCATGCCTTATGAATATTTAACTTTTCTTGTGATCGAAAGTAATGGAGGCAGCCATCGCAGAAATATTTGGCTCCTTTACGTTTGCTAAGCTGCTTGGAGAGGAGGCGGGACAAACTTTTTATCCAAACGTAATGGTATCTAATAGGACCTTCGATATCATCATATTTATCTTGAATTAAAAGCAAATTCACATGTTTCTCCTTCTTGTTTTTAGTTAGAAATGTAGGGAGGGTCGTAAAATCTCTTTTTTCTTTTTTCAAAACGTATACATTAATTGAAATGTCATTCTGTTTTTCAAAATTAGGAATCTGCCTCATCGTCATTGGCCACTGTATTCCCTTCAACTTCAACACTTGCGAGTAGTGCGGATATTTTGACACTCTTTGAGGATCTTTATCAATAGGATTCAACGCTGATATGACAGACCACGCAAAGCATGCCTCATCATCATTTTTGACGTTAACGCATGCTTCCTTTCTCTTTATTTGAGGAGAAAGTTCAATATAAGAGGAACCAAGTTGTGGTGTGTATTTGTTAATGTTTACCCCCAGGTTAACAACAGCCTTTAGTGCCCAGCCACTATCTCTCTCTTGGAATTCCTCTAGCTTTTTGCTGAGGGGTTCAGACACATGGTTTTCAAACCATTCGTCAAGATTTGTGTCTTTGTATATTGGAGAGTTTGATGTGGTAAAATATTTGGTGTGTTTTAGGATTTTCTCACCGCTAGCTATCTCGAATTCTCCCCCAAAAGCAGTATTAACCTTAACTACCTCATCCTTCTTTAGCGCGTTTTGAATCCTACGTTTGAATAGCGCCTTGCAATCTACTAGGAAACTGCTGGGGTCTTTGTGTTTGAGGTTTGAGATGACTCCAGTTCGAATTCTTGAGTTGAACGCTGATAAGGAATCATCCCATTGTACTCTATGCTTAGCAGTCTCCTTCATAGGTGTAAGTCCAGCCCCCTTCTTTTGTTCGGCCTTCAGTTGGTTTCTCAACGTTTTCACATGCCTCATCTGAGCTTCTAAATGCTGCTTCTCACCCATCGTCTTGGCATATCTCATCGAATCTCGTATCTTTTTACTCGCTTTCCTACACTCAGTCAGCCCTTTCTTAACATTATCTTCCTGATAATCATTTCTAATCAATCCCAAGATGGATGCAATTAGCTGAATAAGTTTAGCTATCATGTTTAAACAAAACAAGCAAATATTCAAAAATAGATTAAGAAATAAAAAATTTTCAAAAAACGTTATATCAAAAAAGACTAAATATTCAAAGAAATCAAAATTTTCAAAATTTATCACTCACCAGAGCACAGATTTAAACTCACCAAAGCACACGTCTGTACGCTAGGAATATCTGAAACAGAATGAAGAAAATATCATAATGCAGGGTATAAGGTAAACTTTAGTCGGACGGAAAACTGAATGGTATTATAAAAGGCTCCTCAAATGCACAATGCCAAGACAAGTATAATAAATACCTACACAATAAGCATAATATACAGGCTTTCCATTTTAAGTTTGTTTAAAAGAGAAGGGCATAGCATAACATAGTAATCAGGTAGTTGTCAACAATAGCCGTAGATATCGTCACCAAAGAAAATTTAGATATGAACATCTGAAAATCATGATTACCTCACGTGTTCAGCACTAAGAATCTCGATAACTTTGAATAATACCATCAAGTTCCCACTCCTCGGATAACAGTCAAAAATCTTGACTACCCCACCACTTTTAGCACAAACATACTTGATAACTGCTATAATACCATCAAGTTCTCACGTTTTATCAGTAAATCATGGCCCGATTCTAAAGAAAATGTCAGTATCAGTATGCTAGAAGACCAGTACATGGTGAAATTTATGTTAAAACACAAAAGACGCTCAATACTGAGTGTTTACAGAGGATAATATAGAAAAAATAACAAAAACAGAGCTCGTCGGAAATAAGCAGAATCACAATAAAAAAGTATTCATAACTAAAATAGTTATGATTGTTAGAAACGTATAAAGTATAAATGTCACCTAAATTACTGGCTAATAGTATAAAATATAAAATTAGATTCAACACACTTATTCTTACGTGATAAGCCCTAATACTATCTCTAAACTATATAAATTTAAACAAAAGACGCAAGAATAGTAGAAAAATATTTCTATTCGCAACTAAACACATATTTTTAAAGGAAATCTGAACACACAACTACTAAAACAGCAATAATTGTAACTAAAAAAGATCTAATTAAAAAATAAAAAAGGCCAGATTCTAAAGAATTTTAAAAATGACAGTATCAGTATGCTAGTAGACCAGTACAGAGGATAATATAGAAAAAAATACCAAAAACAGAGCTCGTCGGAAATAACCAGAATCATAATAAAAAAAGTATTCAAAACTAAAATAGTTATGATTGTAAGAAACATATAAAGTATAAATGTCACCTAAATTACTGGATAACCGTGATAAGCCCTATTACTATCTCTAAGCTTTATAAATTTAAACAAAAGAAGCAAGAATAGTAGAAAAATATTTCTATTCTCAACTAAACGCATGCTTTTAAAGGAAATCCGAACACACAACTACTAAAAATTCAATAATTATAATTAAAAAAGATCTAATTAATAAATAAAAAAACAATAAAACAAATAATATTCTCTAAAATAAATATAAACTCACCATGGTTTAATAAAAACACACACTGAATACACAAAAATTTAAACGTTGTTTATCCATCCGCAGTCATAAAACTGATTTTAAAACTGATTTTAAAATATATTTTACTAGCGTGTGCAGGCTCGATTAACCTTGTATCTATATATAAAATTGCATATGTTTCCTGCGACAGGGAAACGCCACCGTGAGAAATGATTAAAGGAAGCAGATGCATCCGGTGACGTCAGAGTTCTCGTTAGCATATTTTATGATATAGTTAGATTTCCAAGTTTTATTATATACGAGGTTAGTCACAAATTACTCATAAAATATAATTGCAAAAATTTAGAAGTTAAAGCATGAGATTGATCAAAAATTATTCTCTTTGTTAGTCATTCGTCTTCTTATCTTTCCAAGTTTAATTATCTACGAGGGTAGTCACAAATTACTCATTAAATATAATTGATAAAGTTCACGACACGTGTCGCACGTCACGTTACGTGCGACACGTGTTCACGTCACGTTTTCACGTGCGTCACGTCTTCACGTCACGTTACGTGCGCCACGGGTTCACGTCCGTAAAAGACAAGCTGAGACTTAAAAGTCCATCTACAGGAAAACATAACCAATTTTTATAGCTTTAGCAATCTCCACAGGAAATGGCTATTTGTTAAATGAATATGTAGAATGATAATTGTAATTTGGTGAAAATCAACATTTGTATAGTTGAGCCGCTGAAAAGATGGAATGATCATGTGAATGGCACGCACTCTTAAATATTTCTCTTCCTATGTTACCACTTTTCCCACGTTTACACCGCTCAACAAAAACGAACTAACAATGTTGCTATAATATATTTATACCGTTTTTTAGAGGTTATTGATTTACATTAATTTTAAACATTTTCACAAAATTCACCAGCCAGCGAAAGTGAAACACAAATCATGATACATGAAATATTTAAGGTATAGTATCATGACACAAATAATGACGGTGTAAACAGTTTCCCATAAGGTCTAGTTTCGAGCGCCTGTCGATGCTTGCATTGAGTGATCATGCGACCTTGGATTCCATGTTTTAAGCGGCCAGGGTATAATTATTATAAGTAGAAATTAAAAACTCTAAAAAATATACATTGTTTGTATATATACCATTGTCTTAGATTATTTAACCATGACATAGGTCTTTTGGCACACATTTGCCTTAGCTATTAGTGTTCTCATTGTCAGCCTGAACATCATCTGAGACCATCAGAGTACTATCCGAACACCATCAGAGGCTATCTGACCACTATCTGAACACTATCAGATACTATCTGACCACTATCAGAACACCATCAGAGACGTTAGGTTATGTCGAATGTCAGATCAAACATCACGTTTTATATCGTTAGGTCTACGTCAGATCACGTTAGGTTAGGTTAGGAGTTCGTTAGGTCACGTTTTACGACCCTTGGATCGATTTTGACGTTTGAGATGTCATACAATCACGTATGTCGTTGTGGTAACGTCCACTGATAGACATGAGCCTGTTACGTTCGCCGCTAGACATAGGCCTCCAGCAAAAATGACATAATGCCACATCTTCGCAGTTATTGGATCGATTTCATGCATCACGTTTTACGTCACATGCGTCACGTTTCACGTCAAATTTCACGCTTTCGGCCACATTTTGTCACATTTCACGTTTTGCAATAATAAACTACGTTAGACCAGAACGCGACGTTCACAATAGGTTAAGTTAGATCCAGAAATGCCACGTATGTTAGGTTAGAGCCATAAATGTTACGTAAAATACTTTTGGAAATTAAAGTATAAACGGTACATTTTTACGCGAAGACATCACGCGTCACATCAAAACGTCACGAATCACGTCAAAAACGTCACGTTTTAAAGTCAACACGTCACACCATACATATGGATAACATGGGAGTAAACCGTCTTTTCGTCTCTTTAGTAAAGTTAGCGATGGTTGAGCGATGGTTAATTTATTAGGTTAGGTCGGGTCGCTTCGCGGCACCACCTAACCTAATAAATTAACCATCGCTCAATGTAGTACTACTCTGATGGTTTCAGATGATGTTCAGGCTGACAATGAGAACACTGATAGCTAAGGCAAATGTGTGCCAAAAGACCTATGTCATGGTTAAATAATCTAAGACAATGGTATATATGCAAACAATGTATATTTTTTAGAGTTTTTAATTTCTACTTATAATAATTACAAATGTTGATTTTCACCAAATTACAATTATCATTCTAAATATTCATTTAACAAATAGCCGGTCCATTTTCCTGTGGAGATTGCTAAAGCTATAAAAATTGGTTATGTTTTCCTGTAAATGGACTTTTAAGTCTCAGCTTGTCTTTTACGGACGTGAACCCGTGGCGCACGTAACGTGACGTGAAGACGTGACGCACGTGAAAACGTGACGTGAACACGTGTCGCACGTAACGTGACGTGCGACACGTGACGTGAACTTTATCAATTATATTTAATGAGTAATTTGTGACTACCCTCGTAGATAATTAAACTTGGAAAGATAAGAAGACGAATGACTAACAAAGAGAATAATTTTTGATCAATCTCATGCTTTAACTTCTAAATTTTTGCAATTATATTTTATGAGTAATTTGTGACTAACCTCGTATATAATAAAACTTGGAAATCTAACTATATCATAAAATATGCTAACGAGAACTCTGACGTCACCGGATGCATCTGCTTCCTTTAATCATTTCTCACGGTGGCGTTTCCCTGTCGCAGGAAACATAATATGCAATCTTATATATAGATACAAGGTTAATCGAGCCTGCACACGCTAGTAAAATATATTTTAAAATCAGTTTTAGTTTGACTGCGGATGGATAAACAACGTTTAAATTTTTGTGTATTCAGTGTGTGTTCTTATTAAACCATGGTGAGTTTATATTTATTTTAGAGAATATTATTTGTTTTATTGTTTTTTTATTTATTAATTAGATATTTTTTAATTATAATTATTGAATTTTTAGTAGTTGTGTGTTCGGATTTCCTTTAAAAGCATGCGTTTAGTTGAGAATAGAAATATTTTTCTACTATTCTTGCTTCTTTTGTTTAAATTTATAAAGCTTAGAGATAGTAATAGGGCTTATCACGGTTATCCAGTAATTTAGGTGACATTTATACTTTATATGTTTCTTACAATCATAACTATTTTAGTTTTGAATACTTTTTTTATTATGATACTGGTTATTTCCGACGAGCTCTGTTTT
The DNA here is from genome assembly GCF_040954645.1 of Diabrotica undecimpunctata. Classification (NCBI taxonomy): domain Eukaryota; kingdom Metazoa; phylum Arthropoda; class Insecta; order Coleoptera; family Chrysomelidae; genus Diabrotica; species Diabrotica undecimpunctata. The sequence continues at coordinate 89,504,113 of NC_092804.1, forward strand.
TGTTATTTTTTTCTATATTATCCTCTGTACTGGTCTACTAGCATACTGATACTGTCATTTTTAAAATTCTTTTAGAATTCTGTTTTAGTAGTTGTGTGTTCAGATTTCCTTTAAAAATATGTGTTTAGTTGCGAATAGAAATATTTTTCTACTATTCTTGCGTCTTTTGTTTAAATTAATATAGTTTAGAGATAGTATTAGGGCTTATCACGTAAGAATAAGTGTGTTGAATCTAATTTTATATTTTATACTATTAGCCAGTAATTTATACTGGCTATTTAATTTTGTAATTTATACTATACTATTTAATTTTATATTTTATACTATTAGCCAGGTGACATTTATACTTTATACGTTTCTAACAATCATAACTATTTTAGTTATGAATACTTTTTTATTGTGATTCTGCTTATTTCCGACGAGCTCTGTTTTTGTTATTTTTTCTATATTATCCTCTGTAAACACTCAGTATTGAGCGTCTTTTGTGTTTTAACATAAATTTCACCCTGTACTGGTCTTCTAGCATACTGATACTGACATTTTCTTTAGAATCGGGCCATGATTTACTGATAAAACGTGAGAACTTGATGGTATTATAGCAGTTATCAAGTATGTTTGTGCTAAAAGTGGTGGGGTAGTCAAGATTTTTGACTGTTATCCGAGGAGTGGGAACTTGATGGTATTATTCAAAGTTATCGAGATTCTTAGTGCTGAACACGTGAGGTAATCATGATTTTCAGATGTTCATATCTAAATTTTCTTTGGTGACGATATCTACGGCTATTGTTGACAACTACCTGATTACTATGTTATGCTATGCCCTTCTCTTTTAAACAAACTTAAAATGGAAAGCCTGTATATTAGACAAAAAAGAGAATATATAACACCCTGACAAGAAGTATCCTGACATATGGGTCCGAAAACTGGACAATAAACAAGAGAAATAGAGGTAGAATAAGAGCAGTAGAAATGGAGTTCCTGAGGAGAAGCTGTAGACTTACAAAAAGAGACAGAATTGAAAACGCAGAGATTAAGCGGAGAATGGGAGTGCAATCAGACATAATCGACTATATAGAGGAGAAGAGACTATCCTGGTACGGCCACGTCAGAAGAGCGGACAGAGGACGCTGGATAAACAAAATCACAGAATAGAGCCCGATTGGAAGAAGAAAGAGAGGAAGACCCCGAAGGTCATTCAGAGATGAAATCGACGAGGCTATGGAGAAAAGAACCCTGCGAGATGGAGACTGGAATGACAGGGAAAATTGGAGAAAACGGTTGAGTGAAGGAAGACAGTGAAAACTGTGGAAATCCTTAGTAGTAGTAGTATATTATGCTTATTGTGTAGGTATTTATTATACTTGTATTGGCATTGTGCATTTGAGGAGCCTTTTATAATACCATTCAGTTTTCCGTCCGACTAAAGTTTACCTTATACCCTGCATGTCGTCTCCGGTGTAATTAATAAACGTATGAAAAATTGATTGCAACTTGGTGCAAGTTTCCATGTTTATTAATTTGTCCAACTATTGCGCAATATGGTGTTATATTGCGTAGTTGGCCGGTACGCTCTTATTGTGGCATTATCTTGAGGAGACAATGCCATTGTGGTTTTATTAGGTGGTTGAAATAAAACACATTCTTTCTAAGAAGAAAAAAACTCAGCTTCAGAGTCTTAGAAAGAAACAGAGCCCTTCGAGCAAAGTGCTCTAGGGAGCTACCCTACACGGGTAAAACCATGTGTTGACACAGACTGACTACTTGAGATCCGAAAATGTCCCATATTTAAAGATAAATTAACTTTTATATGAAACTTTTTCATTTCTCAACCAATTAAATTTAATTATATGTTCCAGAAGGAAGGGCGATGCACATCGAGATGCGTGATTGGTGGCATCTGATGACATCCCCCCTGCTTTGGAGACTCTGAGGCTGATAAAAAAAGATGATTTTATTAAAAACTTAAGAAAACAATTTTTTTACAAATCACATATAGGAAAGAAAAAAAATGCATAAAATATATCAAATATAACATGAAATATATCAAAATGAATATGTCTATATTGTCAAATTAGTTACAAGTCCTCTAACACACACTACACTCGCGTGCACTCGCGTAGCGCGCACTTACACTGCACAAAAACACTCACAGGCGGTGATCGGTGTTGTGGACAGCATCTGCAGGTCCATCCTCGACGACGTGCTCCTCTACGGCGGCTTCGTCCTCTCTAGCTGTACGTTTCCCATCTGCATGTCGCCGGCGTGTCGTAGGCGAGTTTGCCTGGGCCTCCGTGGTGCTCTGGACCACATAATGGTAGGGCCGGCAGTGACTGGCTACTGCGGAGACATCCATTGCATCAGGTACTTAGCATCAAGTAGGCTGGCTCGTCGGAGATGCGGCACATCGACGGTTTCAGGGCTGCAGAAGGTGGATATCGGCATGTTAGTTTGGTATACTAACATCCGATGCTTCTTCCCGTTGTTTTCTTGAGTGGTTTTGATGCAGGCATCGTGTGGGAACTGTTTGCGATTTTCGATCGCGGAGCATGAGAACTCTAACATCTCGGAGTCGTGGTAGAGTTCGCCCCACGTTGGGCGCCATGTCGTCTCCGGTGTAATTAATAAACGTATGAAAAATTGATTGCAACTTGGTGCAAGTTTCCATGTTTATTAATTTGTCCAACTATTGCGCAATATGGTGTTATATTGCGTAGTTGGCCGGTACGCTCTTATTGTGGCATTATCTTGAGGAGACAATGCCATTGTGGTTTTATTAGGTGGTTGAAATAAAACACATTCTTTCTAAGAAGAAAAAAACTCAGCTTCAGAGTCTTAGAAAGAAACAGAGCCCTTCGAGCAAAGTGCTCTAGGGAGCTACCCTACACGGGTAAAACCATGTGTTGACACAGACTGACTACTTGAGATCCGAAAATGTCCCATATTTAAAGATAAATTAACTTTTATATGAAACTTTTTCATTTCTCAACCAATTAAATTTAATTATATGTTCCAGAAGGAAGGGCGATGCACATCGAGATGCGTGATTGGTGGCATCTGATGACATGCATTATGGTATTTTCTTCATTCTGTTTCAGATATTCCTAGCGTACAGACGTGTGCTTTGGTGAGTTTAAATCTGTGCTCTGGTGAGTGATAAATTTTGAAAATTTTGATTTCTTTGAATATTTAGTCTTTTTTGATATAACGTTTTTTGAAAATTTTTTATTTCTTAATCTATTTTTGAATATTTGCTTGTTTTGTTTAAACATGATAGCTAAACTTATTCAGCTAATTGCATCCATCTTGGGATTGATTAGAAATGATTATCAGGAAGATAATGTTAAGAAAGGGCTGACTGAGTGTAGGAAAGCGAGTAAAAAGATACGAGATTCGATGAGATATGCCAAGACGATGGGTGAGAAGCAGCATTTAGAAGCTCAGATGAGGCATGTGAAAACGTTGAGAAACCAACTGAAGGCCGAACAAAAGAAGGGGGCTGGACTTACACCTATGAAGGAGACTGCTAAGCATAGAGTACAATGGGATGATTCCTTATCAGCGTTCAACTCAAGAATTCGAACTGGAGTCATCTCAAACCTCAAACACAAAGACCCCAGCAGTTTCCTAGTAGATTGCAAGGCGCTATTCAAACGTAGGATTCAAAACGCGCTAAAGAAGGATGAGGTAGTTAAGGTTAATACTGCTTTTGGGGGAGAATTCGAGATAGCTAGCGGTGAGAAACTAAAACACACCAAATATTTTACCACATCAAACTCTCCAATATACAAAGACACAAATCTTGACGAATGGTTTGAAAACCATGTGTCTGAACCCCTCAGCAAAAAGCTAGAGGAATTCCAAGAGAGAGATAGTGGCTGGGCACTAAAGGCTGTTGTTAACCTGGGGGTAAACATTAACAAATACACACCACAACTTGGTTCCTCTTATATTGAACTTCCTCCTCAAATAAAGAGAAAGGAAGCATGCGTTAACGTCAAAAATGATGATAAGGCATGCTTTGCGTGGTCTGTCATATCAGCGTTGAATCCTGTTGATAAAGATCCTCAAAGAGTGTCAAAATATCCGCACTACTCGCAAGTGTTGAAGTTGAAGGGAATACAGTGGCCAATGACGATGAGGCAGATTCCTAATTTTGAAAAACAGAATGACATTTCAATTAATGTATACGTTTTGAAAAAAGAAAAAAGAGATTTTACGACCCTCCCTACATTTCTAACTAAAAACAAGAAGGATAAACATGTGAATTTGCTTTTAATTCAAGATAAATATGATGATACCGAAGGTCCTATTAGATACCATTACGTTTGGATAAAAAGTTTGTCCCGCCTTCTCTCCAAGCAGCTTAGCAAACGTAAAGTAGTCAAATATTTCTGCGATGGCTGCCTCCATTACTTTCGATCACAAGAAAAGTTAAATATTCATAAGGCATGCTGCAGCGGTCGATCAGATCTTATATGTGATAGATGCCTACAACCGTTTTCATCATCTACTCAGCTAGAAGCTCACACGGTAGATTGCATAAGAATTAATGAAACAGCCATTAAAATGCCTGATGAAAGCAATAAAATGTTGAAATTTAAGAATTTCCGGAATAAGATTAAAGCTCCCTTCGCCGTGTACGCAGATCTCGAGAGTGCTTTGAAACGTACAGGAGATCCTAAAAAACCTCAAGAACATATTTCTGTAGCAGTTGGGTACTTCTTTAAATGCTCGTATGATGACACTTTGTCGTTTTATGACTCATATAGAGGAAAGGATTGCATGAAATGGTTCGCAGATAAACTTAATCAGCTTGCTGAGGATGTTTCTACGGTGTTTATGTGCCCATATGATATAAATATGACAACTCAGCAAGAGAGCGATTTCCATGCAGCCACTCATTGCCATATCTGCGAGCAACGCTTCTCTTCTGAAGATAAGAAAGTTCGAGACCATGATCACTTTATTCCTGACAATAATTATAGAGGTGCAGCTCACGAAGGGTGTAACATTAATTACAAAGATGCTCATACAATTCCAATAATATTTCATAATCTCTCCGGATATGACGCACATTTTATTATTAACGATATTGCTACACACATCAAAGGCTCCGTAGATCTTCTTCCTATTACTAAGGAAAAATACATTTCTTTTACAAAACATATTGATGATGCTCGAATTAAATTCCGTTTTATCGATAGTTATCGATTTATGTCTTCTTCTCTTGATAAATTAGCTTCTTACTTCCCCGAGTTTCCTAATCTCAAGTCCCAATATACTTCGCTTCCTGAGGAGAATTTCCATCTTCTAACTAAAAAAGGTATCATGCCATATGATTATATAGATTCATTTAAAAAATTCTGTGAGACTTCTTTGCCTCCTATTGAGTCTTTTTACAATAAACTTGAAGATAAGCCATGTCCTCGTCGACATTATCGTCGCGCTCAAGAAGTCTAGTCGTCATTCAATTGTGCAACTCTCGGGGATTATGTCGATTTATATATGAAAACTGACATTCTTCTTCTTGTAGATATCTTTGAGCGATTCCGATCCAGCTCTCTTCAAACTTATAATCTTGACCCTGTTCACTATTATACTTTACCTGGTTTTACTTGGGATGCAATGCTTAAATATACAGGTCAAGAACTGGAGCTTTTAACCGATCCTGACATGCATTTGTTTGTTGAACGTGGTATTCGTGGTGGTCTTAGTCAAGTTTGCTCTAAAAGACGTGTGAAAGCTAACAATCCATACATCAACAACTATGACCCATCTAAACCAAAAACGTTCCTTATGTATTTTGATGTTAATAATCAGTATGGTTGGGCCATGTCTCAATATCTTCCATATGGGGGTTTCGAGTGGGTCGATGCCGATATTGATGTCCTTTCCATTGCTGACGATGCTTCTGAAGGGTACATTCTCGAGGTTGATCTGGAGTACCCTCAACATCTTCATGATCGTCATAAAGATATCCCGTTTTGTCCTGAGTCTTTAAATTCTAAGACTATGCTTCCTCCTACACGTCCGCGAGAGCAGACTAAATTAATGGCCACCCTACAAGATAAAGAAAGATATGTAATACATTATAGAGCACTAAAACAGGCGCTTGCAAATGGATTGATCCTGAAAAAGATACATAGAGTATTAAAATTCAAACAGGCTCCATGGTTAAAGTCATACATCGATCTTAATACAAATCTCCGGAAGGCAGCGAAAAATGAGTTTGAAAAGGATCTTTTTAAGCTTATGAATAATGCAGTGTTCGGGAAGACTATGGAATCAGTGCGCAAGCGCGTTGATATAAAGTTGCTTATTTTGTGGGAGGGTCGTTACGGAGCTGAAGCTAGAATAAGTAGCCCATTGTTTAAGAATGCAACGATTTTTAGTGAAAACTTGGTAGAGCTGTTGAGATGTGTAGAGCTGAAATATGGCTAGATAAACCAATCTATATCGGAATGAGTATTTTAGACTTGGCTAAAACAACAATCTATGATTTTCAATATGGATACTTAGCTGGCAGGTTCGGAGAAAACTTTACAACTTGCTATACTGATACCGATAGTGTAATCGTGGAAATACGCGAACAAGACCCATATGAGGCTATGAAAGAAGATTGCTACAAATATTTTGATACCTCAGACTATCGTAAAGACAATATTTATGGTATCCCTCAGGTTAACAAGAAGGTGTTGGGCATGATGAAAGATGAGAATAAAGGTCGCATTATGACTGACTACATAGGTCTTCGAGCAAAATTGTACACGGTAAAAGTAGCTGCCACTGAAGATGAGCTAAAAGAAAAACGTAAAGAGTTGAAAGACGAAGAATATGAGGATGAAGAAATTGAAGTAATTATTAAAAATTTTAGGTTAACAAAGAAGGCGAAGGGTGTAAAGAAATCTGTGGTGAACACGAAAATTACGTTTGAGGACTATGTAGAGTGTTTGGATAACTTAAAAGACATCACCTTCCGGAGTCATATGATACACTTCCGTGGGGGCATTATTTAATTGATTCTAATATGGATGCTGATTAGATTTAACGCAAAGTAATATATCTAATATATCAATAGTCATATTTTAACATTTATCCTTGATGATTGACTTTAAGATGGATGCAAATTGTATATTGTCGTTTTTATAACGTGGTTTATTTATTACAACTTAAAATATATCTGATTCAGAATTTATTAGTCATTATTTCATCATTTCATTTCGCTTTTCGTTTTTTATATTATATGATAATTTTAATAGATCTTAATTTTCTAAATATTATTTCTAAATCACGATACTTAAGATTAGCACATTTAAAAAAGATGTTTAGATATGACCACTAAAAAGATATCATGGACCACTGGCAAATTAATGAACCGTTCTGGTTAACTCCAGAGCTATGTGTTCGTGCAGCCTCCTAAGGCAATCGATAACTTAACGGCCTTCTTCGATTTAGTTTTAAGTTTGTTTTTCGATAGCCTGTCCCAAAACAGAAGTCGGAGAATTTCCTATTTTTAAAGATAACCTAGAGTTATTAGCCCCCAATAATTCAATTGAACGCTATACAACATAGTAACTAATGAATTTACACCAAAGTGTCGATGTCTTAACATAAAAGATGTCCATCAATAAAAGATGTCTTTTAAACCATGTTAAATTATGTGCTGATCTTAATAAGTTAAGTATAATTATTAAATAAATTATCATATTATGTAAATGACTTCATTCATACTAACTGTTTGTCCCATACTAACATAACCTCTCCCGGCGGTCGTGTAGTCGTACCTTCACGTTGGTGACTGCCGTTAAGAATAAATTTTTGTTTTTCAACAAATGTTTGTTTGAACCGAATTGACTACGTTCCTTTCATGGCATGCTTTTAATCATTTTTATACATGGCTCTATATTCGTTAACTTACTATCATTCCTTTGCTTAGATGCTAACAGCAGTTTATTACTTATTACATTTACCCATTACTTATTACATTTAAGCATTACTTATTGCTTGACTGTCCTTGCTAACATTTTTTATGTAGTATGTAAAAAATATAGTATGCAGCTCGTTACTTTTCATGCGTTACTGTGAAGATTATAGAGTGGATGAATGTTGGTTTGGTCATAGTGTAAGAATGGTAAACGTTCCCATTCGTTTTATTTCCAGCGAAAGCCACTGCTGTACGTTATCTTTATTTGATACCTCATACGTAGTAATCGGGTTAATAGACCCTAAGATACGTTATAGTGCCATTGTGGCATTGATTTTGTTGCTTGTTTTTCATCTCAATGTATTCGTTACCCCCTCCTCTTTCATTTGACGCCTTATACGTTGCAATCGGACCAATAGACCCAAAGATACGTTATAGTGTCGTTTTGGCATTGATTTTGTTTCATGTTTTCATCTTGATGTATACATTATTCTCTCACCTTTCGTTTAACGCTTCATACGTTGCAATCGGACCAATAGACCCTGAGATACGTTATAGTGCCGTTTTGGCATTGATTTTGTTGCTTTTTTTTCATCTTCATGTATTCATTACCCCCTCCTCTTTCATTTGAGCCTGATACGTTGCAATCGGACCAATAGATCCGGAGATACGTTATAGTCCCGTTTTGACTATGCCGCCATCTTTGTTTTTTCCCTCTACGTGTTTCCCGTTTCCTTCCCGCTCGTTTGACACCTCATACGTTGCAATCGGACCAATAGATCCGGAGATACGCTATAGTGCCGTTTTGACTATGCCGCCATCTTTGTTTTTTCCCTCTACGTGTTCCCCGTCCCCTTCCCGTTCGTTTGACACCTCATACGTTGCAATCGGACCAATAGATCCGGAGATACGTTATAGTGCCGTTTTGACTATGCCGCCATCTTTGTTTTTTCCCTCTACGTGTTCCCCGTTTCCTTCCCGCTCGTTTGACACCTCATACGTTGCAATCGGACCAATAGATCCGGAGATACGTTATAGTGCCGTTTTGACTATGCCGCCATCTTTGTTTTTTCCCTCTACGTGTTCCCCGTCCCCTTCCCGTTCGTTTGACACCTCATACGTTGCAATCAGACCAATAGATCCGGAGATACGTTATAGTGCCGTTTTGACTATGCCGCCATCTTTGTTTTTTCCCTCTACGTGTTCCCCGTCCCCTTCCCGTTCGTTTGACACCTCATACGTCGCGATCCGACGAGCGGTCGCGCCTCCACTTCGAAAAGCGTCAAAAATGACCAGAATGGACCTTGGATTTTCTTATGGAGATTTACATGGGAAAATGACCTGTTTTGCGCTCGAACTCTCCTAGCCCCTTTACTTCTGTATCATTAACATATACTACAAAGTAGCAATAATCTTTTCGGGAATATTAAGCTGGCCTTGAATATAAAAAAATAAATATTAAACATTCTAAAAAAAATGTAAAAAATTGTAAGTATGTACCTGATACATGTAATAATGGCTCTTTTTTAAGTGTAATGTTCCATTTTTATTTTCCAATGGCATGATTTTTAGTGTCTCTACTGCTTCCAACAGGGACTTGCCACTTTTATGCACCTTCAGAAGGCATTTAACTTCCAACAAACTATTATAATCTACAATTCCTGAAATAGTAACTAATTTAATTTGTTTCAAAATAGAAATTCACGAAAACGTGTAATGTGTAATGAAATTGAATGTGTATATTACCATCTGGAGTAGCAGCAAGATGGTTGTAAATATTATCAATAAATATTCCAAACTTCTGTACTCTCTTTTCAGGATTCAATTCAATAAATCTTTGTCTGGCGACATCTTCCTTATCTTTCCCATAAAGGGTATATTCGTTATCCCAAGAGGGTGCAATCATTGTTTTTATTAAATTTCTTCAGCTTGTATTAGACCATCTTTTGCAAATTAATCCAAAGTAAGAAGCCGTTAACCTATTTCTTTTAACATGCCTGTAGAAAGCATTGTTCCATTGACCGACGGTTTGTCTTTCGATTACCGGGATCTCTTCCTGTTGCACCTAAAATAATGATTAGATTTATTTTCATTAAAAAAATAAAAATCTGAAATTTACTTGTATGGTTCTACTTGTATGAATATTCCAACTGATATTCATCTTCGGTAAATGAAGGCTGTAAAGCGTGAGGATCATATTCAGTATTCGTTTTACTCTGTCTACTTCTTTTTTTTTTCGGTAAGGTGAAACAAAATCCAGTTTTAGCTTAGATATTAATTCCACAGCCCGTTGGTTTTCCTGTATATTTTGATTAAAATACTTTCCTGGTGACCTCTTTAATATACTTCTTCACTCTTTTTCCTGCCATTCTACACCCTTGTTGTAACGCAGGCCTGACATTGCTGAGCGATACCTGAAACTACCCCTCCCAGAGAGGTTTAGCGTCTTGCCCGCATTAAATTTACACAAAATGGACATATACATTTCAGCACGATTATTGGTTTACTTATCAATTAAGCGGTGACATTTAGAAATAAGTCTCTGCAAAGAACCTGCAAATGTGGTTATATAAAAAAGTGCAACTGATAAATATGTATAAAGACAAACTAATTGGAGTGCTTTTTTATATAAAGCTTTTCCATAATTTTTAATTGCATGGTTGCGACATTCTATTTTTGTTACATATTGTCCATAGGCAACGTCTTCACGAATTTTAGCATATACACTAGAGTCTCCATCTGCCAAAAACTGCAAAAATTTAAGTCCATGAAGAATTTGGCTTTGTTTAAATCCTTCAACTATTATAGATGTCTCCATTGCGGTAGATGAGCCTTGCCAGTTTTTATAACAAGTGTGAAGAGGTACAGGCTCGTTTTTAGATTCATAACGGGCGCAGAATGAACAATACTTATTTCTAACCCCCAAATATAATAATTTTTTAGTAAATTTTCCAATAATAACTGCCTAAAGTGTAAGAAATTTAGGTTTGTAACATAATCTATCTACTAATTAGCCTTCTTCAGTCCATCTTTGGACATAGGCCTCCCCAATCCTTTTTCATTCTTCTCTATATTCTAACATAATAGTCTATGGATATACATACAACGCCAGATGATGCATTATAGCTATGTCCATAAGATCTGTGACAGCAACCTCCGTCACAATACACAGTAGTCCATGGTATGCCATCAGAATCTAGTTGCCCTTCTACTATAGCCACTTCTCTTTCCTTTATACCAGCTTCTTCCATGGACTTCCTTAATCCTTCTATCCACTTATCCCCAAGTTCAATTTCAATATTATGGAACAATCGATAAGACATGGAAGGAATATCTAATGCACCTTTAAACTAAATGAAACTAAATTTGTACTTTATTACTGTATTATCACAAACCTAACATTCCTGTTAACTGTACATATGTACCACCTGTTGATAATGTTCCCCAAACAGCTTCATAATTAATAGTTGACTGCTCACAAGGGTTTTCTGTTGACTTTTCAGTCTTATAGCCACACATGTTGCATATTAGTACCACTGTTGAAACGAAACCTTTATGTTTTTCATCAATTATCTGTAGATTTCCCATCGTACAAACTTTCGAATGAGCAAACTGTAAGTTTAAAGCCCACTGTAGGACATAATGTAAGTCAACAGTTCGGTGTCCATAAGGATATGTTTATTTGACTGGTTCTTTTTTAATTTCCAGGGGATGATTGTTAATGCTAAAATTGAAACATGTTTGTTGGTAATTAAAAAGACACCATGTATTTTACTTTCATATTCTTTACCTTTCATATTCTTCTGAAGCAATAAAGCTGAACTCATGTAAATCTGATGAGGTTGATTGCACTGCTTCTTTGCTAAAAAAAAACAGAAGTATTGCTGTCTTATATCTTGTCAGTCCATGTAAACTTAACACAATTTTACAATGAAATTTGGTATGGTTGTAGTTTTCAAAATGCCTCTTTTTAAGTCTTTTTTATAATCAGATATTCTAAACCCTTTGATTTAACAAATTCGTTACTGCTTACAGAATGACACACATAAATGACTTGAGCATTTTGGATAAGGTTATTTACACTAAATTGATCTAAAATGAGTTCCCAAATTTGCATTCTTTTTATGCAAATTATTTATAACAAAAGACAGAATTTACTTGATACTGACAATACTTTTCACATGATGACCATTTTTTCAAGTAATGTAAATAAAATATAAATATAGATACTCACTTCTCTTTGTCACTTGTAGAACCATAAGCTACTACTGAAATTTCTTTTTTATTTTTCTGACATTTAATCAATGTGCGACTACGCTTGGTAGATCTTTTATTAAAAGGCTTTAATCTGGGCATTTTGTTCACACCTGACTTTCACACATTTAACTAATACTTAAATATTAACAACACTACCCATGTTGACATAAAACAAAAACAAAAATTTTGTGGGTGGCCTTGGCTAGCATCGTCAAATGAACTTCATACACACGAGTTATAGTAATAGGTACTTACCTATCTATTTTCTTCAATATTAGGAAACAAGACTGATATACACTATTTAAAATGTCTAGAAAACTAAAAAAAAACAACACTCAAAATCAAAACAGCAACCTTAAAGGTAAATAAATAACAACACAACACGATACAAAATTAAAAAATTGTATGGAATGATCCAATCCGAAAATAAGAATTTCTGAAACTTCTACTAATATCTCATATCAATTCACATTGAACAAGACTGCCGATTGAGAGCGAACGGTACCGATCGTATTATATTATAACTCCCACTACTTGGCCTCGCTGGCAACTATGTCGCTGTTCAGAGACTTAAATTTCGGTAAAATTAAAATATTAGAATATGATGCACGTGCTGCCATCCACTCAAAGAATTGTTAAACGTTATTTTATTTGAATGCCACTCATTTTAAGTGCGGCGTGAAAATACCCGCTTAAAGTAAACTGTATAACCCAAGCTTAATCAAGCCTCATATAAATTATCATCATTTGTACTCATTTCGTCGAGTAAGGACGATAACAAAATAAATATACATAGACGGTTGCCTTTCGATTTAATTTGAGTCTCTTACCATTCTCTAACACGTATTTCAGGGTCTACCCGTTATCAGAGAGACTCGTAAGAAGACTCAAACCAAACCAAAACGCAAAGACTACTATGGCAATTATAGGAAAAATAATTAACAGACTATGCTACTAGCGACTTCTAGTGAGGGAAGATGAAGTGAAATGTCGATAGCAATTAAAGTAAACTGTATACCCAAGCTTAATCAAGCCATTCAGAGCAATGCTGGGAATATTTATATTCCACTATGCATTATCAATTTACCCATATAAATTACCATCATTTGTACTCATTTCGTCGAGTAAGAACGATATCTACAATAAATATACGTAGACGGTTGCGTTTCGATTTAATTTAAGTCTCTTACCATTCTCTAACACGTGTTTCTGGGCCTACCCGTCATCAGAGAGACTCCTAAGAAGACTCAAACCAAACCAAAATTCAGCGACTACTATGGAAATATATATATATATATATATATATATATATATATATATATATATATATATATTATATCATGTTTGGTTAAAAGTAACGGGTTATGATATATTGCCGCTCCAATTGGTCCAGTGGTGACGTATAGCACCTTAAATGATAGGATTTAAGAAAAAAATACAATGGGACAGAAAAATCAAATACAGCAGCATGTTACAAGGCCTTAGTTATATAACTTCGTTTTTATAAGTCCAAGAGTGACGCACGGTACCTCAAATGATAAGATTTAACCAAACAAATACAATGAAATAGAAAAACACAGCAACATGTCAAAAGGCCTTAGTCACGTATCTTTGGTCCTATTAGTCCAATCGTTACGTACAGCGCCTCAAATGATAGATTTGATTTAACGAATAAAATACAATAAAACCGAAAAATCAAATACAGCAGCATATCAAAAGGGCCTTAGTTACGTATCTTCGGTCCTATTAGTCCAATAGTGACGTACAATACCTTAAATGATAGGATTTAGCAAATAGAATATAATGAGATAGAACAATCAAATACAGCAGCATGTCAAAAATGAATTCGTTATATATCTTCGTTTTTGTAAGTCCAATCGGGACGTGCAGTACCTCCAATAATAGGATTTAACTAATAGAATAGAATGAAACAGAAAAATCAAATACAGCAGCATGTCAACAGAGCCTTAGTTCCGTATCTTTGGTCCTATTAGTCCAATCGTGACGTACAGTACCTTAAATAGTAGGATTTAACAAATAAAATACAATGACATAGAAATCAAATACAGCATCACGTCAAAAGAGCCATAGTTACATATCTTCGCTCCTATTTACCCAATTGTGATATTATAGTACCTTAAATAATAGGATTTAACCAATATAATACAATGAAAAAGAAAAATTAAATATAGCAATATGTCAAAAGGCCCTTAGTTACGTATCTTCGGTCCTATTAGTCCAATAGTGACGTACAATACCTTAAATGATAGGATTTAGCAAATAGAATATAATGAGATAGAACAATCAAATACAGCAGCATGTCAAAAATGCCTTCGTTATATATCTTCGTTTTTGTAAGTCCAATCGGGACGTGCAGTACCTCCAATAATAGGATTTAACTAATAGAATAGAATGAAACAGAAAAATCAAATACAGCAGCATGTCAACAGAGCCTTAGTTCCGTATCTTTGGTCCTATTAGTCCAATCGTGACGTACAATACCTTAAATAGTAGGATTTAACAAATAAAATACAATGACATAGAAATCAAATACAGCATCACGTCAAAAGAGCCATAGTTACATATCTTCGTTCCTATTTACCCAATTGTGATATTATAGTACCTTAAATAATAGGATTTAACCAATATAATACAATGAAAAAGAAAAATTAAATATAGCAATATGTCAAAAGGCCCTTAGTCACGTATCTTCGGTCCTATTAGTCCAATCGTGATGGGCAGTACCTCAAATCATAGGATTTAAATAATCGAATACAATGAAACAGAAAAATCAAATACAGCAACATGGAAAAAGGGCCTTAGTTACGTATCTTCGGTCCTATTAGTCCAATCGTGACGTACAGTACCTCAAATGATAGAATTCAACCAATAGAATACAATGAGACAGAAAACTCAAATACAACAACATGCCAAATAGAGCTTAGTTATGTATATGAATCTTTGGTCCTATTAGTCCAATGAGCTAGAAATCAAATACAGTTTATTACCGACAATATAAAAAATCGAAAGACTACCACTTAATTCCGAAAAACCCTCAATTTTGCAGTAATTTATAAGTGTTAATAAATTCGTTTTTACATAATGACATTTAATATAACTAATCAAAATTGTGGCATTTAATTAGAGGAATTAGTAAAGTGTGAGATATTTCACATAGATCAACAAAAGTTATTCAATTTGTTTATCCCAAAGAGCGATTATTTAACGCCGTACTTGCTCAGACAGTCAATTTGTATTCTTTATACACACTTGTATTCTGTAAATCGAACTCGCTTTTATGCGAGTTCATTTTTAAGGTGTATTAAAATAAATTTGTTATTAAAAATGAGTATGAAAGAGGGCTGAATTTTTAGCTTTTATACATTCATAATAACTTTGACATTTTTCATGGTATATACTCAATGAAAAGCTGGTGAAAAAACACAATTTTCAAAAAACAAGAAAACCTATGACTAATAGGAACCTAGATAACATTTTTTTTAAATCATATTTCCATTGTCTATTACCGTTACGAACTGAAAATTTGAATAAATTATAAACGTAGATCTAAATCTTATCTAAAAAGTGGAACACTCGTATACCAAGGAGTAAAAAGTTATGGTACTTGTAAAATACCGTCACGGAAAAGTGAAGGGGTGAACTACAAAAATATTTTATATACTTATTAGCCACTTATCTTCATCAAATGAAATTATATTAAAATTAATTATTTTGTAGAAAAAAAATTTAGGGATTTTATTAATTTATAATAATTATTATATATTTATATAAATAATATACACTTATCAATAAAATTTAAATATTTCTTACGATATAATAGTAAAATTCAATAATCTTTTTACGGAAAAATATAGTAAGATAGGTCAAGATAGCACCATTCTTATTATTTGGTTGAGCTATCCTAGTAAAAAATAAAGGTTCTACGTGCCACAGAAGCCGAGATATTAAATATTTTACAAGCGCGCTTCAATTTAAAGTTCCAATCTAAGAAAAAACGAAGCTCAGGCAGTTCTTACTTCCGCTTTTCCGTAGCGGTATTTTACGAATACCATTATGTTAATGGGTTATACTTTTAGACTCCTTTACTGTATATTCCATCCATAACTTGGATCACATATTGTAGATCTTCATTTAAAATACTTTTAATTTTTAGATCTTAATGTTAATAAATGATGAAAATATGATTTTAAGAATTAAATGCTATCTTAGTTCTTTTTGGTTAAAGAAGGTTCTGTGTTTTTTCTCCAGATTTTCATTAAGATTACTTATAAGCGTCTTCTTAGGGCGCCTGTCCGTTCCGAACGTTAGCGATCATTTTGGTTATGATGACTTTGTTGATCGGGTTGATAACTTCTTCGTCCTGGGGCCCTTTTTTCTTCAATTTTACCTTACAAAATGCATTTGAGTAGCTCGTATCTGCCTTGATTTCTCTTTATATGTCCCAAGTACTGCAGCTTACGGCCCTTCACGATGTTGACCAAATCCACGGTTGTGTTCATCCTCCTCAGTACTTTTTCATTGGTGACCTTGTCTGTCCATAGTATCTTTAGGATCGTTCTGTATAACCATAGCTCAAAACCTGAAATTTTGATAGAGTTTCCGTCTGCAATGTCCACGTTTATACTCCGTACAGAAGCACTGAGTACACGCAGCATTTAAGGAGCCTTATTTTTATGTCTACTTATAAGCATGTGACATAAAAAATATCAAAGTTAATGTAAATGTTTAGAAGCTAAAAAGTCCCCTATTCAAACTGGTTTTTAATAAAAAAATTTAATAATGTGTTGAAGTTTTTTTAAGATACCTTAAAACTGAAGGCGCAAAGAATCGATTGCAAGTTACAAAATATTACGGTTTTTTGCAATTATCTCGGTCAATTATTTATGTATTTTAATTTGGTATCTCTCTACATCAAAAACTTTTTATGGTCCACAAGTTGTATTTGAATCATTTTTCTTTAGAATGTATACAAAACGTTTTATAAGCAAAAATTATTTTTTTTTTACTTTTTAAGATTGTTTAAAAAAACAAAGCAAAATCAACTGTACGTCTTTACGAATTTTTCGTCGACTACACCTTATACTATTTAGAATTTAAATATCTTTGTAAGATTTTTTTTAAACTATTTAACTATTCTGTGAACTACTTTCTTGTGGCATGGATAAGTAAAATATTATTTTTTTATGTGATTAAGCCACAATTATTGGTCGTTATCGAGATAAAAATTACATTTTTAATTCACTAATATTTAACGATTCGATTTACAGCCTTAAACAGGCTGTAAATTAAAATATGTAAAATATTCCCCTACAAAACTCTTTGGTAAAAAATATCTGGGTTGAATAAATATAACTATTGAACGTGGATTAAAAACCTGTTGGTTGACCCCTAGCCGCCTGAAACTAGCCAGCCGGCAGGTAGTTTCAATGTCTTTATTTGAACTTGAACTACAAAGGTGCACTAAACGAATATACACGACTTATAAATAGAAAATGATAGTATTTCTTGGTGATTACTGCAACGTGAAAAGAGTTTAAAATGATAGCGGGATGTATATATATATATATATATATATATATATATATATATATATATATATATATATATATATACATATATATATGCTATGGTTGGCAACACGGTAACCAAAACGTAAACAAATAATTTAATTTGTCGTCTGCAATAAACTCAATTTCTGAGATTTGTAATGGGAAATAAATTATTGAAAATATCCAGTGAACAATATAAGACATTAAGTGAAGGAGAGTGCTAAGAAAAAACTTTAAAATCGGTGAAATTACATCCGAAAACACCAAGGCCCTATAAAAAGTAAGATCGCTGTAATTGATAAGCCTAATTAACATCAAAGCATAGAAACGAAACTCTGACCTTTGAAATTGCGACGTTGCCGTTGTGAGTAGACTTTCGGGGTAGACACAGAAAAATAACAACGGTTAATAAACATAAAATAAATACGGTAAACGCTGTCTTCTCTGAACTGTTGAGGTGGAAGACAGTGTTTGGCGCCGGAAAATGGAAAAATATATGAAAAATTTAGACAGTGATGATACACTTTCAGAAGGAGGGGCAAAAAGGAAGGACAGATATAAAGACAGCGAGGAAGAAGATAACATTTTCAGAAAGAGCAAGAAGTTTTCGAGAACACCAACAAAAACTCCAGAGAAAAAAAATGAGGCAACAAAAATTGATCAATTACTAATAATGGTGAGCCACCTCACCGATGATATTAAGGAAATAAAAAGAAATCAACAAGAATGCAAGGAAACGATAGAAAAGCTCATAAGGGAAAACAGAGAGCTGAGAAAAGAAAATTCAGAACTAAAACAAGAAAATATATAGATCAAGGAGGAACTCAGAGAAATAACAAAAAACATGGAAGTTATGGAAAAACACCGACGAATAAATAACATAGTTATGTACGGCCTAAAGATAGACACATATGAGCAAGCAAGGTTAAAAGGAACAATCAATAATTTCATCAAACAACATATAGGAGTAGAGGTTAAAATAAGGAATGCTCACAAGTTAGGCGAAAAAACATGCCTAATTGAATTGGAAAACCAGGAAGAAAAAAGAAAAATAATGGAAAAAAAGCACAAGTTAAAAGAAATTAAAGAGTACAAAATATATATCAACGAAGATGCAACCACAAAAGAACGAGAAATACAGAAAACAATTAGAAACATTGCTCAAGAAGAAAGAAATAAAGGAAATGAAGTCAAGATTGGAGTAAAAAAAATATGGGTGAATAACAGCGAATGGAAGTGGAATGACAAAGAAGGCGCAATATGTAAAAAAACATCAAAAAACTAGCAACTAAATGTACTAATGGAATAAAGTTGACGAAACAAGCACAGAACAAGGTTAGCGATAATACGAAAAAAGGAAAAAAGAGGAAAAAAATGATAACGGGACCAAAACACAAAAAAACATTACGAAAAGAACACTTACTTTTGGGAACATGGAATGTAAGAGGCACATATGGAGAAGGCAAACTTAAACACTTAGCGAGAGAAATCGAAAAGTTCCATTTTGACATAGTAGCTTTACAGGAGACGAAACAACTGGGAAATGATATATTAGAAATAGAAGATACAATGTTTTTTAACAGCGGTGGAAAGAATCGAACGTTAGGCACAGGTTTTATGATAAGAAAAGAGCTAAAAGAAGCACTAGTAGAGTTTAAACCGGTATCAGATCGCATATGTAGTATCAGGTTCAAGGGAAAATACCAAAAAATCACCCTCATAAATATTCACGCGCCTTCAGAAGAAAAAGATAATGATGTCAAAGAATGTTTCTACAATGAATTAAACAGAACAATCGAAAATATACCCAGATATGATATGAAAATTATTCTAGGCGACGCAAATGCCAAAATAGGGAACGAAGAAGTATTTAGACCGACAATAGGAAAATATAGTAAACACAATGAAACTAATGAGAACGGACAATTCCTGATAGATTTCGCAAGAGAAAAAAATATGATCATAATGAGCACATATTTCGAACGAAAAGAAATACACAAGGAAACTTGGATATCGCCAGATAGAAAGACTAAAAACCAAATAGACCACGTGCTCATCGAAAAAGAAGAACAGCAATGTATAAAGAAGATAAGAACATACAGAGGACCAGACGCCGACTCAGATCATTACATGGTGGGCATCAAAATTAAGCAACTGATACCAGAAAACAAAAACAAAATAAAAAAAAAAGAAATGTATACATAACCCAATTCGATTAGCAACAAAGAAAAAACAAGACATGTACGAGGCAACAATGGAAAGAGAACTAAAAAAGATACAAATAGAAGAGCAAACTGAGAACAAATGGGAAAACATAAAGCAAATAATGAACAAAGCAGCAAAAGAATGTAACAAACAAGAGAATAAAAAGAGGAAAGACTGGTTCGACATAGAGTGCCAAAAAGAAATAGAAATAAGAAAATCATTAAGGATTGAAATGATCACGAAAGAAACAACAGAGACAAAGAATAGATATAGGGAGCAAAGACAAAAAGTAAAGAGAGTGCTGAGAGAAAAGAAGAGAAAACACATAGAAAATAAGCTAAAAGAAATAGAAGAGAATTACAGAAATAAAAAAATAAAAAACCTATATCAAGGTGCTAGAAATGAAAAAAAAGGTTTCCAACAAAAACCCATATTCGTCAAAAACAAAGCAGGAAATAATATAAGCGGGGAAACAGAAATTGCCGAAAGATGGAAAGAGTATTTTGATGAATTACTAAATGGCAATAATAAGTCAAACCAAAGAGAATACGTGGAAACAGAAGCAAGAATCGAACACTTAGAAGACATAGAAGATAATTCACCCAGCAAAGAACAAATCGAGGAAATCATAAAAAATCTGAAAAACAACAAATCCCCTGGAAGCGATAACATAACAGCAGAGATGATGAAATATGGTGGAAAACTGCTAAATAATTGGATATATAAGATCATAAAGGAGATATGGATAAAAGAACGAATACCCGAAGATTGGAAGGAAGCCATTATTTGCCCATTACACAAAAAAGGAGACAAAACAGAATGCAGTAATTACAGAGGAGTAGCGTTACTAAATACCGTATATAAAATCCTATCAAAATCCATAAAAGATAAGCTAGAAAAAGAAGTTGAAAATATAATAGGCGAATACCAATGCGGATTTAGACGAGGGAGAAGCACAACGGACCAAGTATTCATAATCAGAGAATTACAAGCAGAAAGCTATGAACACAACTTACCAACGATAGCGCTATTCATCGACTTCCAGCAAGCATACGATAGAATAAAAAGGAAGGAATTAAAAGAGACCCTTGAGGAACTGGGAGTTAGCAGAAAGTTGCGTAACATGATACATCTTACTTTAGAGAATACAGAAAACAGAGTCAAAGTAAACAATCATGTATCGGACAAATTTATAGTAAACGAAGGATTAAGGCAGGGCGATCCTTTGTCATCATTACTCTTCAATTTATGCCTAGAAAAAATAATGCGAGAAGCGAAAATCAATAGAGAAGGACTCCTATATCATAAAAGACACCAAGTTTTGGCATTTGCGGATGATATAGTGTTGCTGGCAAGAGGAAAAAAAGAGCTACAGGAGATAGTACAGAGAATAGTAAAAGCAGCAAAGAAAATGGGACTTTACATAAATGAAACTAAAACAAAATGTATGCAGTGGACAGATGATCAGTTCAGGGATGGACAAAAGTTTAAAGTAGAAGTAGAAGAAAGATTATCATACGAATTCGAAATGGTAGAAAGATTTACATACCTAGGTACAATAATATCACGCAAACCTAACATTAAAGAAGAAATACAAGCTAGAATAATGGCAGGCAATAGAAGTGTACATGCTCTTAGTGGAATGTTGAAAAGCAAGTTTTTATCAAGAAAGGCAAAAATACAGTTATACAAAACAACTATACAACCAATAGTAACGTACTGCAGTGAGACATGGACAATGACAAAAAATGAACAAAATTTACTGGAGATATGGGAAAGGAAAATCCTGAGGAAGATATATGGAGGAATAATAAGGGACGGTTTATGGATAAGAAGATCAAATGATGAGTTAAAGAAATTATATAATCAACCTAACATAATAGGAGTCATAAAGGCACAGAGACTAAGATGGCGAGGTCACCTAGAAAGGATGCCGAACACGAGGACTTCAAAAAGGGTAATGAACTACACTATAACTTTAAAAAAGAGAAAAGGAAGGCCAAAAAATAGATGGAATCAGGAGGTAGAAAAAGATATGGAAGAAATTGGACTACAAGGCCAGAAAAGAAAAATGAATAACAAGAAGGAATGGAGAAAAATCACATATCGAGCCAGAGAAGATCTCAGTACATAAAGAAAAGCGAAAATGAAGAAAGAACAAACTTTCTAAGCCATGGGCCTCTAAGGCCTTTAGTGCTATTGTATATATATATATGCTATCACTATTTTTCCGGGTTTGACTCCGCGTTGTAAAATGCTGGTTTTCTTGAAAACCATTGTTTTGGCGACGTTTCGGCAAGGTCTCACTTGCCATTCTCAAGCCTGGTGGATCTACTTCTCGTCGTTACTCGATTAGTACTGGTCGGCTGGGCATTTCGGCGCTCCTTTAAATACTCTCTCGGCGGCGCGCGGGCTCTTGTGATTGGTCCTGCCTGTGTGCGAGTGGGCGGGGCCTTGTCTGGCGGTCTCCCTGTTTGTTTTTTCTGTGCGTTAACTGAAGTTGAATTTTTTTGGACGGTTCTTTGCAGAGCTGGTTTCCATGTTGTTGGAAGTCTTTGGGCATCATCTCGAGTGTTTAGGTTATTTGGATATTTTTCTATTTCTATATATATATATATATATATATATATATATATATATATATATATATATATATATATATATATATATATATATATATATTGATTAGTGGCCGATGGCTGCAGTGGTCAAAATATATATATATATATATATATATATATATATATATATATATATATATATATATATATATATATATATATATATATATATATATATATATATATATATATATATATATATATATATATATATATATATATATATATATATATATTGATAAAAACCATTTTGACGGCGTTTCGGCAAGATCTCACTTGCCATTTTCAAGTCTCTCTGGATGGTCTGCTTGTTGTCGATATTCGAGTGGAAGTGACGCTAGCTACGGGTGTTAGGCAGCTGGCTTTTATATATATATATATATATATATATATATATATATATATATATATATATATATATATATATAGTAAACTCTTAAATATTGGGGAAATCTGCAAGAAATACTCTAATGTGTATCAATTGTTTCGCCGAACGTTTTCGCCAAAGAGAATTAATTTGGCTTCTTCAGGGCTGAAAGAGAATAAATTATAATTAGCTACCATATATTATCTATTAAAACATTATTGATCTTACCGTAACTTAGAATTGTAGAGTTAGAATATTAAAAAACTTTGCTAGTAACATAGTGGTGTTTTTTGTTACTATGTGCAAAAAAAAAAGTTTTTTATAAGGATTGAAATGTATGGTAGCTTCGAACTTGACACGTAAAGGCTTACCCAAGGTTAATCGAAAAACCCAATGCAACTACATTTAAAAGGAGGTAATTCTTTGAATTGTCGGCAATAACTAAATTTTTGATTTTTAGATAGTTAAAAGTGAGGTTCTGTTTCAGCCAGAACGCAAGCGCTGACAACTTCATTATTAGTTCGAATGAATCTTTATGTCGTTAAAGTTCATTGGTAAAAAACGAATGAATTTAAATCCCAGTAAAGGGAAATATTATTTTGATTTTCTTTATTTAATTATATTATATTGTTCATGTATTATTGAATCTTATTGAGACGTATCTAAGAAAAGCAAGGGAATGTTATATATTTTTTGTTAATGAAAATTAATTATAAAGGTCTGTTAGTTGTTAATGGATATATCAGTCAAGTTAGTAATCTGTGATATAGTATTGTTCTTGGTATCTGATTTAAGTAACAGGTGGTATATATCGCTTAGATTCTTGATGTCACTCTTAACATTAATGGAGAAATCGTTAAGGAAAATATAAGACATTTCAATGAACTCTCTTTTAGATTTATTGTTCTCACGGTGGAGAATTGTGGTGTTAGTATAGTCCATGAGATGACCAGTGGAATGGACATGTTTGGCTAATGCACAACGGTCAGGGTGAAGTCGAGAATCACTTTTGTGTAGTGTAATACGTGATTTCAATAATTGAGATGTTTGACCGATGTAGGAATTGTTGCAAGAGAGACATGGAATGTTGTAGACAATATTACTAAGCCTATCTATGGGAGTCTTATCTTTTATCTTAGAATAAAGATTATTAATTGTTAGGGCTGATCTACAAGCTACATTAAGTTTAATGTTGTTATTATTATTGCCAAAGCTATTTTCAACACTTTTCAGAATCCTTGTTAACCCCGGAGTGATATCTCTGAAATATGGTAATGAAAAATATTTGTTTATAGGAGTATCCGAGACTGGGTTCCCACTTAAGACATCAGGATCAGCATTGTTAGTCGCGAAGGAAGGTGAAATATCTTCGTCATGGATAGTATTAAACAAAATCTTATTAACTAATGGTGTTGGATAAGCATTTGAAATAAAAAGTTTCTGTAGGATTTGTAGGTTTTTTGTATGAAATGAAGGATCTGATAGTTTTGTTACTCTATTTTTCATCTGTTTGATTAAGTTGACTTTGGTAGAATTATTATGGTATGAGTTGTAGTTAAGGTATCTAACTAATTGTGTTTTTGTATTTTTCGTTGTAAGGCGTATCAAAATTTAATTTCTAATTTAGAAGTAAATGTATATATAACATTCTTTTTTCTGTCACTTAGTTTAAATATAGATCACTTATATTTTTCTTGCTTATTTATTTTTATTCGTAATACTTATTAACGTACGTAATAACGTACCTGTTTTTGCAAAAAGCAATAACGAGTACGAAAGATATTGGGTATCAGGGGTGGTATTTGTCAATCTAAATGCCACTTACGACATATTAAATAAGAGAACATTTCTCCAAAGCTGCATGACATCGCCTTTGTTTTATCCGCGTATATCTACAGAATAGAAGATTTTTCGTATCATTCAATGGTAAGATGAAGAACGCAGATGAATGGTCTCGCTTGGGGTAGCGTAATGGCACCTACACTGTATTACATTTACACAAATGATTAACCGATAACAGTAGATACTAGGACTTTCATGTAGACGATACATTGCACAACCAAAACTTTTGTTGCTGAAGTGAAAAAAAATCTAAATGATTGCCTTAAATATAATAAAATAAACTACGAATTAATTTTAAGCCAAACCCCGAAAAATCTTAGGAGCGCTCCTTCAATTTGTCTAAGACAGGCGCTTTCACAAAACTGAATATCTAATCTAATATAAATCTAATATAATCTATAGTCTAATATAAATACCTTTTTTTTAAACGCATCTACCACGCAGAGGCATTAGCGTATTTAGATTAATGTCACAGTTGATACAAATAGTGTATATACATTGGTTCATAATTAATAATAATAATATGTATGTGTATTACAATGTATGTTTTAAATTATATGAAGAAGTTGACCGTCTTTAAGATAAGAAATTATTCTTTTAGTATCTGTATTTTCTTCTAGGGCAGTCTTCTGTCTTTTATTTTTGGTTTCCAAAGATGCGGATGTTTGTTGACTTCATATAGCCTTGATGGAGTGTTGTTCCAAGTTTGTTGCCATTTTTGAATTATTTTTTGTAGTATAAGTTTATAGTTTAAATCGTTTTGTACCAATATGTTACTTTCTTCGGACATTAGGTTATTTGGTGCGTTTTTAGCTAGTTTGTCTACAACTTCGTTACCTTCAATTCTGACATGAGAAGGTACCCATAAAAAATGAACTTGGATTTTCTTATTTGAAATGTTTTTATGTTCTTTTTTACTAAGAAGTAGAAGGGGGTTGTCACAGTATAATTGAGTCAGTGAGGAAAATGAATTTAGAGAATCTGTGATTATTATACATATTTCTTGGTTTTTGTTTTGTATTAACGATAGTGCTTTTAGAATTGCAAATAATTCAGCCGAAAAGATGGTTGTAATTGACGACAATTGGAAACTAAATGAGATGTCTTCCGAATAAATTGCTGCTCCAACTCTGTCTTCATTTTTTGATGCATCGGTGTATACGCTGTAGGTATTGCCATATCTGTTTAATAGTGTACGAAACTTTTGTTTAATGACGGTTGACGATATCTCTGATTTCTTAGGTTTTTTTGATGTCGATAGCCGGAACAGATATTGTCCATGGCGCAGGGTTGTGGATTGAGGAGGTATCATAAGTTTTTGAAAATTGAAAATTTAATTTGGATAAGTATGATCGTATACGAAAGTAAAAAGGATGATCAATTTGATGTGTTTGTTAAAATTTACTTGTAAATCGATCAGCAAAAACGTAATGCACAACTGGATTATTTTGGTTTGATGACACTGCTGCTTCTTATGTTAGGCTTAGTGGAAAATATGAATTTTACTATAACGAAATATAAACAAACCATGAAAATTTGATGATTTGAAGAAAGAAAATGTCAAATTAGGCTAGAGCAATAACTGAAACAAAAGAATCAAGTGGGAATAATGTCAGTCATCATATATTTACTCTAAAAATAACTAACAAAAGATAGACATTAAATGAGAAGTAAAAATTAAAAGAATAATATGTCACTAAAAGACTTGATTTGTCGACGATTATCAAAATTTAATAAAAGTCACAAATGTCATCCGATTAATAACAACATTAAATCGTCTGTCAATAAAAAATGTGACGAACAATTGGACAACACATAGTTTGGATATATATATATATATATATATATATATATATATATATATATATATATATATATATATATATATATATATATATATATATATATATATATATATATAGATCTAGCGGTTAATGGGGGCTCCGTACTAAAACGGTATTATACTAACTCCAGGCGAATATACATCGTGTATATTATTATTTGAGTAGCTTTATGTGGACTCCGACCAACACGTCGGATTAAGTGGACTCCGTAATAGGTTAAAACACTTTTGGGATCCGTATACATTTCTTTGCGTATACAACTAAACTCCTCCGATGTTGCCAATAATTTGATTAGTCGTAGATTTTTAAATTTTACAGCAGGTACGTTTTGGAACTTCAAATTTATTTAAATATCAATCAATTTAGTCATCGAGAAATTTCACAAATAGGTACTCGGTTAATGTAGTTAAATATTTTATGGTGGTTATTTATATTACTTGCTTTAATTATTTTCAAATTTAAAAAAGTATTTATTATAAGCTTGGAAATGGCTAGTTTTCGTTTTATTTATTATTATTTTTTGTTAAAATGAATATGCACTTAAACATTTAGTCTCTAAATGTACTAACATCGAGTAGAGTAGTCGTGTAACAGTTTAAGAAAGTAGAAGCCCTTCGGTAGGATTATAATAAACTACATAAAATTAAAAGAAACTCTGTAAACAGGAGATCTTTGTAATTTTTCAATTCCTGCAATTTATGACGTGCAATATTTGTTTCATAAAGTAGTTAAATTTAAACTATAATAATTTATGGGAAGCGTTTAAAGAAGTAATCGCTAACCTTAATTAGAATACGGCCCAATAAGAAGATGAAACTTACTGTATTTTTACTTATTATATTCACAAAAAGAATATCCAAAGTAAAATTTAACACGTTTTTATGGAGTTGTAGTGAAATTTGACTTCTTTTTACGATACCGGATCCTGTAAAATTTTAAATACATTAAATCTCCCGTAAATTATTAAACTTATTCTTAGAATAAAATAACAAACTTCTTAGTAATTAGGTACAATATACCGTTCACAATTATGTGATAATGTGTAGGTGTCAAGATTGCACGGTCATGTGCCATAAGGTTTCATCTTTCATATAAACATCGATAGTTTTTAACTTTGGGTGTATTTGATTCCACCGTGCTGTAACCGAACCAACTTGAAAAGTGTTATTTTACATAAAATTAGCACGTTGGCCCTAATAATGACCTATAAATATACATTGTTAAAAATTGTATACATTTATCAATTTAAAACATTCTTTGTCGTCTTCTGATCTTCATCTCCATTCGTTCCTAATTACGCACATGTTATCCACAGGATACCTCTCTCATTTTTAAATCATTACTCTTTTTGCCTTTTGCCATGGATTTCTTTATTTTGTTTATTCATATCGTTTTTACTCATAACAAATATTGGGTAGATTATTGTATCATTAAACTTTCTCCTTATATGTCCGTATCATATAAGTTGTCTAGTTATTTTAGCGTATATAATGTCGTATGTTAATTCCATTTTGTTTAACAATAAAACAGCAAAACTTCTACAAAATTATTTCTATCTTATCACTACTTAGCTGTTTCGGAGAGTGCCGTTCTCAAGTCTCAAGTTTCTCGAATCCATCAATCATCCATTGTATTTCTTATACTTTCATTTAAATCCTCTCCAATCAAAGATTTTGAAGCAGCTTTGCTCCATAGTCCATTTTTGTTGCTTTTTGTCACTGTTTCTCCTTTCTCGTTATCATTATCAATACGTAGCGCTACAACACTGGGTAGGTCTTCGCTGACTACAACTTATCTCCAAGTTGATCGATTTTCCACGAATCTGCAATCAAATGAAATGTTCATTTTTTGAGATATGATTGGATGTTTTCTCTCCATTGTATACTGACATGCCCAAGTGGCATTCTTCTGTGCTAACTTCCTTCCACACCAGTTCTACAAGTTTGACATTTTGGCGTCTATGCACGTGTCCGATATACCTTAAGGGATTTATTTTCCTGAACAATATCGTTATGCGAGCTTTCTTTATTCAGTATGTTTTCTTATTCTATACGTATTTGTAGCGATATGATAATGAGTTCTGAAGCTATTTTCTCGTGGCATTTTAAAGTAATTACTATTTAAATGGGAATAAGCCACAATTAAAGCTTAAAGTTAGTTTATTGACGTTTCAATTTCCACTTCGAAAATCGTTCTCAAAATACAAACATTAGTGAGAATGATTTCCGAAGTGGAAATTGAAACGTCAATAAACTAACTTTAACCTCTAATTGTGGCTTATTCCCATTTAAATAGTAGTTATGATAATGGGGTTAAATAAAAATTTCTGATTATTTTCCTTTCAAATATTCGGAGTGCTTCCTTATTTGTTTTAGTCATTCTCCATGACTCACATCCATGTATTAAAATAGGTCTGAAGTTTGAATTATGCTCTGTATTTCTTTAGTGGCATTATTATTAACCGTGATTAGTGATCTAAGATATTTAAAGTGTTCCATACTTTCGAAATTGTAGTTGTTGACTTTAATGTTTTTTCTAAATTTATTGAATTGGTTGATTGGTTTTCTGTTGATTCGCTTGTATTTGGTTTTCATTTCGTTGATTTTAAGTCAAACATTTTTTGTGCTCTCTTCACTTTATTGAAGTTTGTGGATGGAAGAGTTTCTCATTAGAGTTATGAGTTCTATATCATTAGCATATGCTAGGAGTGCTTTGTCCCTTGGGCCGTTAATGGATTACATCTTAAATAGGCGTTATTTCTATTTTAGTAAGCTGTTCATTAATTTTTTGATTATTGGAATCGAGAATCTGTATTTTATTCGACTGTTTTATAACACAAAGTTTCTTGGAGCATATTTTCATCTTTGGTTTCCAGTATCATTATTACAAGGATTTTACTGCAGCAATTCAGCAATTCATAAGTTCAAGCAACAATTCCTATATGCATTAACTCGGTAATGATAATTCTGCTCCCCGATACCAGGTAGCAGTCCCGAAAACATTAAAACTGCTACACTCATGCTTCTCATTATCCAACAATTAGCCAGTCCAGAACTATACGCCTTATGATGGTACTGATATTGCTGCTGCTCCTCATAAGTGCATAGAATATGCAAGGAAGGTTTTGACAATTTAATAGGATTTTGTGTGTTAGAATATTATTTCTCCGAGAAAGTGAAGAATATCTATTTGCTATCCGGATTTAATCCATAAATTAAATAATAGAATGCTCTAAAATAATGCTAGTAGCAGCAAAAAAAAGCGGTCTAATAATCATCATCATCAATCAGCCCTGAGTTGTGCATTGTTGAACATAGGCCTCCTCTAGACTTTTCCATCTGCTTCTGTTCTGCGCCTCTGGTATCCAATTGGTCACGATTCTTTTGAGGTCGTTGGTCCATCGCTTTGGGGGTCTTCCTCGGCTTCGCTTTTCAGCCCGTGGTCTCCACTCATGCAATTTTTTTGTCCAACTGTTGTCTTTCATTCTTGCAACATGTCCTGTCCATCTCCTTTTTTGTTTTTTGTAATATGTTCGATAATGTCTTCCACTCCGGTTCTTCTACGAACTTCCTCGTTTCTTATTCTATTGCTTAAGTTTATTCCAAGCATTTATCTCTCCATCTTTCGTTGTGTCCTTCTTAATTTTTCGGCTGATGTTTTTGTGAGAGTTAAGGTGTCTGCTCCGTATGTGAGGACTGGTAGAACGCACTGGTTAAAAGCTTTTCTTTTTAAATGGATCGGTATATTTGTTTTAAATACGTCTCTCATTTTTCCGAATGCAGCCCAACCCAGACTTATTCTTTTGAGTAGCTCGCATGTTTGGTTATTTCGCGTTAACCTTATTTTGTGACCCAAATACACATATTTTTCTACAAGTTCTATGGGCGACTTTTTGATTTCTATTAGCTCATTGGGGACGATATTGGTCATCATTTTTGTTTTTCCATAGTTTATTTTTAAACGGACTTTCTGGGTTACTTGCTGTAGTTGTTGTAGCATAACTCTGGCTTCTCCTAAGTTGTCTGTTATGAGAACAATATCATCGGCATATCTGAGATGATTGAATATCTTTCCATCGATTCTAATACCCTTTGATTCCCACTCTAGCCTTTTAAATGCGTACTCCATAACTGTTATAAATAGTTTTGGCGACAAGGTATCTCCCTGCCGCACCCTTCTGCCAATTTTTATCTTCTCAGTGCAATGGAGGTTAACGGTTGTTGTCGCATTTGTCGCATGTCGTATATATTTCGAATAATATTTGCATACTTTTGATATATTCTGCATTCTGATAGTGCTTTTAAGATAGCAACTGTTTCGACTGTGTCAAATGCTTTGTGGAAGTCGACAAAGATAAGAGCAAGGGGTCTGTTATATTCGGACGTTTCAACTAGAGTTTTAAGGCATTGCAAATGGTCGTTTGTTCCGTGTCCCGCTCGAAATCCTGCCTGTTCTTCTGATTGATAGAAATCGCGTTTTGCTTCTAATCTGTTTGTCAGTATTCGAGTAAAGAGCTTGTATAGGTAGTTAAGCAAACTAATTGGCCTATAGTTTTCGAGATCTGCTTTATCCCCTTTTTTGTGGAGGATGATTGTAACCGAATTTTTCCATTTACTTGGAATGTTTTCACTATGCAGACATAGATTAAAAAGTGTTTGGATTCGGGACATCAAAAGTGGACCTCCTAGTTTAATTGTTTCAATGACTACACCATCTTCCCCCGGACCTCTATTATTTTTCATATTTTTGAGGGCATGTTAAATTTCCTCTCGTGATATATCTGGTATATCCTCCGATCCTACATTATGTACCTTTTGTATTGGTTGTTCGATGAGCTCTGGAATAAGTTGACTTTTATATAATGTTTCATAGAAACTTTCCACTATATGTAATATGCTTGGTCTATCTGAGATAATATTTCCATTTTTGTCTTTAAGTTGGAAGATTTCTTTTTGTCATTTTCTATTTTTCTCCTCAATGCTTTCATGCTTTTGTTGTCTTCTATAGTTTTTATAATTTTCTCGTTGTTGTATTGTCTAATATCCCGTCTGATGGCTTTAGAGATTTCTTTATTTATGTTGTTTATATCTTGTGAGTCAACATTTCCTTCACTTCTCAGTATTCTACGATCTTCCATTTTTTGTTTCGTTTCAATACTATTATTTTGTTCTTTTCCATGTTTAGGGCCAAATTTTTCCTGAGCTTGTGTTAATGTATCTACTATTTCTTCGTTTAGGTTATTTATGTCTTCTCTTGTTGTATTTCTGAGTAAGTTACTGGTGATATATTTTTCAAACTCAAGTTCATTCGTTAGGCGCATCCAAGGTTTGAATTTTTTACTTTTTATCATCTTCAGTCTTTCTTGCTTAATATTGACTTCTACAGTTGCTCGGACCATTCTATGATCGCTTGCAACCGAAAATTGATTTAAGACTGTAACATCTTTGACTATATGTTTTTTGTCAGTGATGATGAAGTCGATCTCATTTTTTGTCTTACCATAGGGGCTCTTCCAAGTCCATCTTTCATGGATCTTCTTATAGAAGAAGCTATTCATTAAATATAGATTGTTTTCTTATAGGAAATTTAAGAGTATTTCGCCCCTTTCGTTTCTACCTGGTGTGCCAAAATTTCCGAGGGCATTTTCAGCTGGGTCAGTGCTTATTCCTATTTTGTCATTAAAGTCGCCACATATTACCGTAAAATGTTCTTGGTCTTCTGAAACAGCTGTGTACAAGTCATCATAGAACTGTTCTATTTCTTCGTCAGCGTGACTCGATGTTGGTGCATAGACTTGAATGATCTTTATGGAGTAACGGGTGTTTAGTTGTAATTTTGCAAGTATAACTCTTGTGGAAACTGTTTTTACTGATATGATATTCTCAGTTGGTTTTTTATTAATAAAGAGCCCAATGCCTCCATTCCCATAGTTTTCTCCGACACGATAGAAAATGTGACCGGATTTTAAAGTGGTTAGGCTCTCTTCTTTCCTTCTGACCTCAGCGACTCCAACAATGTCCCAATTGATTTTATCAAGTTCAGATTCCATTTCTATGAAATTTTCTTCTAATAGCAGGGTTCTTGCATTGAAAGTTGCAATTTTTAGAGATATATATCTGTTAGATGGTTTTCTAAAATATGTCAGAATTTTGCCCCCCCAGAATCCGTGGGACTGACTGATAGTCTGACTGATGGTCTAATAGTCACTAATGAGAAAAGCAAATAAATGTTCTTTAACATACAAAAGAGAGGATCGAGAGTAGGGCATAACGGAACAATAAAGCCATATAATTTTGAAAGATTGCAGCGTCTTAGATGCCGTAGGTAATGTTGTTACATAAAAAATAAAAGGGAATATTTAGGTAGCTAACTGATGTTTATGTATATATAACCCTCTTTATTAGACCAGGATTGCTAGAAAAGCCATCAGAGGTATTTTCCGACTTACTACTACTAGAGGTCCGAGTACTAACCAATACCGAACAGAGCTAATTCCAAGATCAAACACATATATAAAGATAGCAACGTCGTACAAGAAACTAAATCTGTGCTAAAGTTGCGCTGGCTTTATCCAAAGACTCTATAATAACTGCATTGCCAAGTTAAATTGGGAGGATTCCCCTAGAGAAAAAATGCCTTTAAGACTTCCACAAATGAAGGAGGAGGTAACATATGGTCAGATTTAGGAATAATGAGACTATCTACCGACCCATTATATTTATCAACACCTGCTATCCTACCTACAATTAATACTTATCTGTTGTGGAATATCAAATCAATTACATGTAATCAAACGAACTGGGCTTAAAAAAAATTATCCAAGGAAAGGCACTTCAGAAATATTGACATAAATTTTAAAAACGTCATTTACCTGGCTGTATTTTCAATAGGAAAGGGAAGACAAAAAGAAGAAAAGGCAATAGAATCTTGTTCCGTTCTGACTATACGATGACGATGATCTTTATATAACATATAAGGAGAAAGAGAGAATAATGTTTATGTTTAATTTAAAACTCTCTGGTTTTCTCCCTTTTGAATTGGGTATGTATATGTATGACCATAGAAAATAAAAGCAAGAGAACTATAATTATAAAACGAAAAGATTACGAAATAAAAAGATTATATAAATCCCTTATATTTACACAGACTGTTTTACAAAAGGTAAACGAATGAGCATAAACGGACAGCTGTTTTACAAACTTAATATTATTAGACGCATTTAGGATAAATTTCACTCAAAATATGATATGCCAAAATATGATACGACACGAAAAAGGCAATGACTTTTACAGCTGATTGCCACATAAATATCAATTTCATTTCGTTGATTTTAAGTGAAACATTTTTCGTGCACTTTGTTAAAGATGTTTGCGGACCGGAGAGAGTTTCTTATGAGATCCATATCATTAGCATATGCCAGGAGTGCTTTGTACCTTGGCCCGTTAATGGATTACATCTTAAATATGCGTTATTTCTATTTTACTAAGCTGTTTATTGATTTTTTGACTATTTGAATCAAGAATCTGTAGTTTATTCGACTGTTGAATAAAACAGACTTTCTTGGTGCATATTTTTATCTCTGAATTTTTGTTTGCCGTCTCCTTATTACAACGATTTTGCTGGATATCGACATAGGGAACCTGGTGGTATGTACATGATGTTTCCATAACCAACGTTCGAAAATTTGTCTTACTGTAAAGTCATGATGATTTTACTAGAAAATATAGTGTTATTTAATAATAATAAAGTTCAAGCAACAATTACTATATGCATTAACTTGGTACTAATATCTCTGCTCTCCGCTAACAGATGGCAGTCCCGAAAACATTAAAACTCATGCTTCCCATTTTCCAACGATTAGCCAGTCCAGTACTATACGCCTTATTATGGTACTGATATTGCTGCTGCCCCTCATAAGTGAATAGAATATGCAAGGAAGGTTTTGGCAATTTAATAGGATTTTGTGTGTTAGAATATTATTTTTCCGAGAAAGTGAAGAATATCCATTTGCTATCCGGATTTAATCCATAAATTATTAGAATACTATAAAATAATGATATTAGCATAAAAAAACAGTCTAATAATCAGTAATAAAGCATATAAATGTTCTTTAACATAGAGGTGACGTAGAGTAGGGCATAACGTAACAATAGACCCATATAATTTTAAAGAATTGCAACATTTTAGATATCGTAGATAACGTTGTAACATAAGAAATAAAAGGGAATATTCAGGTAGCTAACTGATGTATATATAACTCTTATAATACTTTTAAATTCAGAGGTCTAATACGACTTTCTTAAATCAGGATATATAAAACAGTGATTAAACCAGTGCTAATGTGTGGATATGTGGCCAGAACGCTAACAAAACAATGTACGTAAAACTCAGGTATTAATTAGATCAGGATTGCTAGAAAAGCCATCAGAAGTATTTTTCGACTTACAAAGACAACAACGTCGTGTAAGAAGCTAAATCTCAATGCTAAAGTTGCGCTGGCTATATCCAAAGGCTCTATAATAACTACATTGCCAAGTTAAATTGGGAGGATGCCCCAAGAGAAAAAATGCCTTTAGGACTTCCACAAATGAAGGGGGAAGGTAACATGAGGTCAGATTTAGGAATAATGAGACTATCTACCGACCCATCATATTTATTAACACATGCCTGTTCAACTACCTGCTATCCTACCTATAGTCAATACTCATATGTTGGGGACTATCAAATCAATTACATGTAATCAAACAAACCAGGCTTAAAAAAAGTTATCTCAGGAAAGTCACGTTTAAAACGTTATTTACGTGACTTATTAAAATTTAAATTTTTAATGAAAAGTAAAAGATTAGCCATTTGTTATGGGGTTCAGAGAAGAACCTTCACGATGTTAATTTTTTGAGATATGATTGGATGTTTTCTCTTCATTGCATACTGAGACGCCCAAGTGGTATTCTTCTGTGCTAACTTCCTTCCATAACAGTTTTACAAGTTTGATATCTTGGCGTCTATGCATGTGTACGATCTACCTTAAGCAATTTATTTGCCTAAACAATATTGTTATAAGAGCTTTCTTTATTAAGTATGTGTTCTTCTTCTATACGGATTTGTAGCGATATGATAATGAGGTTAAAACAATTTTCCTATTATTTTCCTTTCAAATATTCGTAGTTCTTCCTTATCCGTTTTAGTCATTGTCCATGATTAGCATCTATGTATTAAAATAGGTAAAAAGTTTAAATTATGATCTGTATTTCTTTAGTGGCATTATTATTAACCGTGATTATTTATCTAAGATATTTAAAGTGTTCCATATTTACGAAATTGTAGTTGTCAACTTTAATATTTTATCAAGATCTATTAAATTGGTCTCTTCTGTTGATTCCCTTGTATTTCTTCTTAGCTTGACGAATTCTTCTTTTTTCATTCTGTGAACTACTAGTGGGTTCTTTTTACGGAATTTTTTCATCACGTTTAGGTAATCATCAACGGTATATAAACGTTGTTGAAATTTTAGGGCATTTTCAAAATCTCCAAAATCACTACCATTGGGTAAAAGCTATGACTAGAAAAGAAATACCGTAATGTAATTTTTTCAATGGTAGGATGAGTTTCCAAAATCATTTTCAGAATCAAAACTATTTTAATGCTGCGGTTTTGGCCGCCACAAGAGTCTGACCACAAAACTACATGTTTTGCAGAAGTAACATTTTCTTCAATGTGTTTCTTAAGACAAATGCCTACGTCCTGGGCTCCCCGACCAGCTTCACCTTCTATCCAAATATAACAATGACCTTTTTAATCCTTGGCGCTATGGATACCAAGGTTGTAAATACATAATTGACGCTTATAATATACAATATTTATTAGAATTCTCGAAAGGGGAAGAGTTTTTCTTTAAATCAAAACAAAAGGTTTCCACTTCTGGTTGATCGTTGCTTATCTTCATGTCTAGCTTTCTTTCTTCTAAGTGCACATTTTTTCTTTTTTTAACGCTTAATTGTTCGTTATCTGCGCAATTTTTAATTTCTAATTCGAAACAATCACATCTACTACAAGTATCTTTTTTCAACTTTTTTCTTTGAAGATTAAATCGTGTTAAAAACATTTTTTTGTAAAACGAAAATTTAACAAGGTCATTGTCTGCTTCTTCAATATACAATTTATACATTTTACTTAATGTTATGTCTTTTGTTAAGTATTCTCTTTCTGTGTTAGCTCTTCTGTAATGTGACTATTATAGAAAAATTTAAGCAATAACTGCCACTACTTCTTAACCTAAACGTCTCAACAAGTTGCCAACGTCACCATTGTTAACCACGTTTATGTACATATGTTGCCAAATATTCGATTTACAATCATTAAAACGCTCGCAAGAGGCGCTTGGTCCAAAACTAATACACAAAAATTAGTCGCTTGCTCTAGTTATGCAAAATTCAAAATCCAAAATAAAAAGAAAGGTACTTAATCTTTTTAAATATATCTGGTTATCCGTTACTAACAGGTTAATGGAATTTATTACGTAGATAGTTTATGCCTTTTTCTATCTTCTTCTTTAAGTTCCATCTTCTATCGAAGGTTGGAAATCATCATGGCTATACGGACTCTGTTGACTGCCGCTCTATAAAGTTCTGCACTACTGCATTCAAACCATTCCCTTAAGTTTTTAAGCCAGAATATTCTTCGTCTTCCCACATTTCGCTTTCCTCGGATTTTGCCTTGCATAATAAGTTGTAATAATGCGTATGTTTGCCCTCTCATCACATGTCCTAGGTACTTAAGTTTTCGTCTTTTAATAGTTAATAATATTTCCGCCCCATTTCCTATCATTCTAGTTACTTCCACGTTTGACATTCTTTGAATCCATGATATTCGTAGGATTCTTCTGTAACACCAAAATTCAAAGGCGGCCAACTTATTCAGATGGACTTGTTTTAGTGTGCACGCTTCCAAGCCATAAAGAAAAGTAGGGAACACGTAATATCGAAGCATTCTCAGGCTCTAACTTTATATCCCGAAAACAAAGAAACTTTTAAAGTTTAAAAAATAATGCACGTGCTATTTCAATGCGTGTCCTAATTTCTTTTGTTTGGTCTACATCTGATGTTATCCTGTTGCTCCTCTTTTCCACCAGAAAGCGCCATAATCCACAATTTAAGAAATTGGGGCTGGGTCTAGTGATGCATAACGCCGTTCATATAGCAATTTGTTGTCACATGTTTATAGTTTTTCAAAAAATGAACTCCGATTTAAAGATTAAAACGTAAAACAAAATATAAAAACCTATTGAACCTTATTCAGAAAATTTCAAAAAAGAATAACTTTTGTGAAAGATTGTGGGACACAGTCATATTTTAAGATAAAAACTTCAATTTAGAGAGTGGACATTCTTAATAAATGTATAATCTAATATGGAAGCATGTTTATGTTTTACAGACTTAGAAAGCACTGAGCACACAAGTATTTATTTTTTTATGTACTAGGTCGTAAAATAAGTATACTCAAAACAAATAAATATTATCTACCAAGTATTCTACTCCACTTTAATATCAATGCATCAGATATATTATAAAGATTTCGTCGTAGTTGTAAATTAATAGGAGATAAAGCCAAATGTAGAGCATATAGTGAAATCTGAATATCTTAGAATAACTATATCGAGCGGGAACATTATTGATGAGCAAAAGGGAGACCCATCGCTGAGAAAGTGACAAAGCAATTGGCAAAAGCAAAGGGTACTTTGTACTAAAGTACCCATACTCTAAAGCATAAGCAGGTCTTTTCGTACTCTTTTAGTAAGTGATAGATTCGACCGTTACTTGATGGAAATTCATTTTATCTAACAATTAAACAGGTATGCGTTTACACGTCATATTTTGTAACTGAATAAGTTGAGGAGGGGATAACTGTTTGTCTCAAGTTGGTCATTCAGAATTATGTCTGTATTTTTTAATTTGCTAATTTCCATAGATTCTAATATTCATGGAATCTACAGATAGCTTAAGGGCTTTATTATAAATACACTTTTTTAGTAATAAAAATATATAAATAGAACCTAGAATACGCCTGTAAAAGTATGTAACCTTTGATCTCTGGGATAAACCCATCTCCTGAACAATGGTGCCGATATATGTAGGTAAAATTTTCTACACCTATTTTAACCTGTTTATTTCCTCATTATCAATATATATGAGTTGTAACCGATACCACAAACTCATTTACTTATAGAGACTATATATTGACTATAGTTATTACTATACAAATCTGACTCGAAATATCGTCTTAAAATAACAGTAACAGCAAAGTGAAAAATTAGTCATTTTTTATGAAGTTTAAAGTAGAAGCGTTCACGAAAATTGAAGTACTAATAAGACCACCGCAATCGGGCGTACCCTGGGTAATAAATAATTAAGTAATCGTTAATTCTTAAATCACCCGTTCAATATGTTTTTTGTCAAATAGGTCCTTTTTAGGACCAACTATTCTAATTATGTGTATAAATATTAAGAGTATATCTAGAGATAAAGACACTCCACTTTACATAAAAACTTATAATGAGAGAAAACAAAACCAGTCAGCTGAGAGAACCTTTCAACGATGTTGAGCTTGGATCCGCTATCCACGTATATAATGAACAATATTACGGCTCCTGGCTGAGGATCTGAGCACAAAACTATAAAATTTGAACTAAAAATACAACAATGGCTAATATCCAAAGTCTTTAGACAAGCAAAGCAAAGACAAAGTTGTTGCTTAAACCTGGCAAAAACTCCAACGACCACAAAAGCTATCGGCCAATATATCTATTTATTTTGCCAGTTATACAGAATACTTCTATACATGATCCTTAATATAAACCGATAATAGAAGAAAAACTCAAATTAAAAGACAAAAGTGGCTATATATGACAGGTTAGATCATATATGCCACAAATACTAAATCTTGCCCAACACAGCGAAGAGAAGTACGAAAAATATCAGGTATGAGGAGTGGTATTTGTTAATCTAAATGCTGCTTATAAATAGTTATTTAAATAACTTATAAAATATTTAGTTATAAATTAGTCAGCCAAATTCAGGGAATATTAAGACTCACATCCATACATAAGCTCTACAATATCGTAGCTATCAATCCACCTAATATCCGAAGATAAGTAGCTAGAGAGCAAAAAAACAAAGTCCAGATTCGTGACATCTACTCCACGAATACCAGCCCATTTTATGACTAGAATCAAGGAAAAACTGGCTATATCAACACATCTGCAAGATATACAAACAAAAATAAGCTGCTCCTCTCCATCTGATCCCTCGAACGGAACTTCCTTATGGTAGTTATCTTCCTTAAATCTGCCAGGAGGACTCTTGCCTGCAAACACCGGTTAACTTGTGTGCATGTGGGGTGGTACAAGACTTATCACACTTTCTTAGTTAACTTGACCGTTCAAATCGCTCTTTTTGAAGGGACAAGGTTTATTTATGTGAACTGAACATGTAAAGTACAGTCAGTAAGCTATTACTTATAAAGATTATTGCAAATTTGATATATATATATATATATATATATATATATATATATATATTGATATATATATATATATATATATATATATATATATATATATATTATTGATAGTTTTAATAAACAAGGCGGTAATTTATATTACTTGTTTTATATATTTTTAAACATAAGAAAGTGTCTATTATAAACGTGGAAAAGTTAAGTTTCCATTTTTATTAATTAGTATTTTTTATTAAAAGGCATTGTCACTAAAACATTTAGTTCATAAATGTACGTACATCGGATAGAGTAATCGTGTAACAGTTTATGAAAGTAGAAGCTCCTTCGGTAGGATTATAATGCTTGTTACCCTATTAATATAATTAAAGAAAACTCAAACAACAGGGAGATCTTTGTAATTTTTGGATTACTGCAGTTTATGACATGCAATGTGTGTTTTATAGCGTAGTTGAATTTAAACTACAATAATTTATAAATTAATCTTTAATAACATACTTTTTTACTGCCTAATTTCAATAGATATGTCGATTTTTAATTAAAATATTTAATGCATTAAAGTCGCGTAGAGATTTTCACTAAACATTTAATTTTAAAGCTATTATTATAATAGTCCAAAAAAAAAGTATAAAAGTCTAGGGAATTCAATATCCCACTATGGATTTGTTTTATAGATTATCGTAAAGCGTTCGACAGAGTCAAATGGATACACTTATGACTGATACTAAAAGAATTAGGTGTACAACAACACCTAATTTTGCTTATAACTGAACTGTACGAACACACTACTGGACCATTTAAACTAACATTAAAAGAAGATTGAAAATCAAAACAAAATATAAGTATCTGGGAAAAATTTCTCAAACGATATTAATATTAAAAGGGACTTTAAAGAGCATCTGACAAAGCATGCTAAACCTTAAGGCGACTAAACCACACAAAATGGTTATTTGAGAAAAATTATAGCTCGTTCCAGAAAGAATTGTAAATATAATAACATTAATGTAGATTAAGAAGAAACGCTGAAGAAAAAAACAGTAGCGGTTAGCCTAAATAAAGAAAGGCAAAAAGAAAATGTAATTTGATGTTTTGAAAAAATCTGATCCGAAAACTGTATGAAAAACATCTCATAGTATAGACATAGAGCGCGGCGGTGCCTCTACCGTCTGGCGGCCTATATCGGAAACTTTTACTACCATTTGACTATTTGTGTACAATTTTGTGTATGGTTAAGTGGCACACCACAAAAAGTGTTTTTATTTTCTCTTTTGTTCAACAATTAAAATGTATTGCTATACTTCTAGATGTTCCAATACAATAAAGGATAATAAACATAAAGCACAGGGTAAAAATTTTTATTATTTTCTCTGCACTAGTTATTATAAACACATAAGCTATACTACAATTAAAAACTATGACCACTATGAAAAAAATACGGTAGACTATGACTACATTTGTGCTTTAGCACTATAGTAAGAACAAGATAAAATTCTTAATTCCTACATAATTATATTAA
The DNA here is from genome assembly GCF_040954645.1 of Diabrotica undecimpunctata. NCBI lineage: Eukaryota > Metazoa > Arthropoda > Insecta > Coleoptera > Chrysomelidae > Diabrotica > Diabrotica undecimpunctata. Next base: position 89,545,768 of record NC_092804.1, read on the forward strand.
CGAGAAGTTAATAAAACTTGTGTTCGTTATCAGTAAAAGAAAGCGCATTTCAGAATATATTATGAAAAATGTTGTTGATATTACAATATCAGATGATAGGAATACAAAAATAAAAAACAACTTACCTTTTCAAAACAACAATCAATCGCTTCATTTTATCACGAAAAATTTAAAAATTGCAATGTAATTGAACCCATTTTGCGAGCTATAGTTACATTGATACTTATGTGGCAATTAGCTGTAAAGTCATTAGTCTTTCGCGTCGTATCATATTTTCCTAATATTTTTTGTAGGCAAGCGGTTTAGTTTGTGTAATATAATATCCCCAATTCGTCTCATAATATTTAGTTTTCAAAACAGCTGTTAATAATTCGTTCACATTTTTTAAAGCTCTTTGCAGTACATTTGAAAATAAGTCGACAGTAAGATACTTTATTAATTAGTTTATTAGGTAAGCCTAGTTCTGCCATGGTATTTCATAGTTTTATTCTTATGATTATATCAGTGTTTGTTTAAAATCTATAAATAACTAGTTTAATGTTTTTTTTGTATTCCCAAACATTTCTAATTAACTGCCTAATAGTCAATAATTGATTATTCACTCAATCGTTCCAGGTGTATTAGAAAAAATATTGTATATCCTAATAATTAATAGATATATAGCTTATATATAGCTCATATCGCTATAGTTTGTGTAGTACATTTTATTATCCCTTTTGTGTATGGTATGCTTTTCAGCAAGTTGGTACTTGCTCTTACTTCTAAATTGACAGATCAGCTGTTTAACTGCCTGTGCTTAACTTTCTTCTTCATTTTGCAAATATATATAAAATTTATAAAACTCTGACATACCATTAATTAAAATATTGGATACCCTATACTATTCAATCAACGGAAATACTAAGATCACACGGGGAGAATCTGTCTCTATCTAATTAGCCTTTTTCGGTCCATCTTTGGACATGGGCCTTCCCAATCCTTTTCCATTCTTCTCTGTCTGTCGGTATAGTTATCCACCTAGAGCCCACGTGCTTCTTGATATCATCTGCCCATCTCATTTGGGACCTTCCTCTGCTTCGTTTATATTCCCACGGTCTCCAACTTATAAGAATTTTGTTCCATTGGTCGTCTTTTTGTCTTATATTGTGCCCGGCAAATCTCCATTTCAATTTTGCAACTTCTTGTCTAACATCCCTCACTTTTGTTTTCTCTCTTATCCACTTGTTTCTCTTTTTATCCATTAGTCTTATGTGCAACATTTGTCTTTCCATTGCTCTTTGGGTTTTTATGGTTATGTCCATGTTTGCTTTTGTAAATGTCCACATTTGAGAACCATAATTTAGAACAGGGAGTACGCATTGATTGTATACTTTAGTCTTAAGATGCTGTGGATATCTTTTGTTTTTAAGAATGTAGGTTAGTTTGCCAAATGCCGCCCATGCCAGTCTAACTCGTCTTTTTATCTGTGCTGTTTGGTTTTCTTTGTTACGTTTTATAGTTTGACCCAGATATATATAATCCTGAACTTGTTCTACTTCATCTTGTCCGAACCTCATTGTGATGTTTTCATCTGTATTTGTTATAATTTTGGTCTTGCTGTAATTCATAATAAGGCCTATCTTTCCAGCTTCTACGTCCAGTTCTTTCATCATTTCAAATAATTCTTCTCATTTATCTGTTATCAATGCGATGTCATCAGCGTATATTAGATGGTTCAAGTGTTGTCCACAAATTTTTATACCTTTTTCTTCCCATTCTAATCTTTTAAAAATATCTTCCACAGCCTGATTGAAAAGTTTCGGTGATATTGTGTCACCCTGTCTCACGCCTCTATTTATTTGTATTGATTTTGTTTATTCATATACTTTAATTGTTGTTTTGGCTTCCTTATATATATTGGCTATTAGTTCCGTATATCTGTGGTAAATTCTGCTGTTAATCAAAGAACTTTTCACTGCCCAATGTTCGACACTGTCGAAAGCCTTTTCGAAATGTATGAACGCTATATATAGAGGAATATGGTATTCATTTGCTCGTTCTATAAGTATTTTCATACTTAGTAAATGGTCACTTTTGCTGAATCCCTTTCTAAAACCAGCTTGTTGGGTTTCCATCGAATTTTGTCGTCAATCTATTGGTTAAAATTTTTGTTGGGAGTTTATACATTACATTGAGGAGTGTTATGGGACGGTAGTTTTTTATATCTGCTTTATCCCCTTTCTTGTGTAGGATAATGGTTACGGATTCCTTCCAGTTGATTGGGATTCTTTTTTCTTTTAATATCTTGTTAAAAAGGGAATGTAGAGTGTTAATTACCACTTTTCCACCATATTTCAGCATATCTGCAGTTATTCCATCTTTTCCAGGCGATTTGTTGTTTTTCATTTCTTTCAATGCCTTCTTTATTTCTGATTTGCTTATTTCTGGCTGTAGCTCTGAGTTGACATTTTTTACTTTAGCTTTAAGTTGGTTTTTAATTGTTTCTGGTGGTTCCTTTTTTGTTTTATATAGTTCTGAGTAGAAATGGTGGATAATATTTATAATGTCATCTTTAATGTTTGTTTCTAGTCCGTTTTCATCTTTTATTTTGTTTATTTCACACTTACCTAATTTCGGTCTTAAGCATTTCATATTTTTGTTGTTTTGTATTACTTTTTCTATTTTTATTTCTTGTTCTTTTCTCTTATTTTCTCTTATCATTCTGCTTATTGTTTTATTGATTTCTACATATTCTATAGCTTCCTTCTTTTATCCATAAGCTTCTTTGTTTCTGTTGATATATAGTTGTTCTTTTTTAGATCCTTTTTTGCTATTTCTTTTCCTGATGTAATCATCGTTGCTGTAAGTATGTTGTCTATTTCATCTATATCTTTGTCATCACTGTCTAATTTTTAAGTAAGTTGTTCTTTTAATAGGTCTTTGTATATCTCTTTATATTGCCCTAGTTTGTTTCTATCTACTAGATCCTAGGTTTTAATTATTTTTCTTTTCATTTCGTAGTTACCGTCAACACTAATTTTTGCTCTGACCATCCAGTGATCGCTACCTGTTGTGAATCTGTTAAGAACTGTTACAACTTTAATGATATATCGATCCGTGGACAGTATGTAGTCGATCTCATTTTTTGTGGATCCATTAGGGCTGATCCATGTCCACTTTCGTTGGGGCTTCTTTTTGTAAAAGGAGTTCATTGCGTATAGATGCTTTTCTTCTAGGTAGTTCATCAAAGTAGCACCTCTATCATTTCTCTGACCATACCCGAAATCTCCTGTTTTAGTTTCTTCCTTGTTTAGTTTTCTACCCAGTTTGGCATTGAAATCTCGAATTAGTAGTATAAGACGATTTTTATGTTCTTCCACAGCCTTTGATATATCTTCATAAAATAGTTCGATATCTTCGTCATCATAAGCTGTCATGGGGGCATATACCTGGATAATTTTAATTGATGTTCTTCTTATTTTAAGTATGACATAGGCTGTATTCGGGTTTCTTCTTTTCGTCGAGGGTCTGATAGGCCTATGATATCTCATTTTATGTTTGTTAATTCTTCTTCCAATTCATGTACTTTTTCATCCGTAGAAATTGATCTAATATTGTATGTCCCTATTGACAGGTTGACGGATTTTTTTGATTTATGTTGTGTTCGTCTTAGTGGGTTTTTGTTTTTATCTATCAAAAGCGAATTATTGCGTCTCCCAGATACCGCGAGGCAGACCTTTGAGGTGTGGGATAATATTATGGGTTATTTCTGGTTTCGTCATAATTTACACTGAAATTACTAACAAGAGAGTGCTCTTACTTATACATGTTCAAATTGATATATAGTACCAACAGATGCTAGTTATATACCATCAGTACTAATAAAATGAAAACTATCAAATTAATGTCAATTTCATTGAATAATCAAAACAATCGAAAATATATACCAAAACAACACAATAAAAGTAAAAGTAGAAGAAGAACTAACCGACCCTATTGAAGCTGGTAATGGGATAAGACAGGGAGATTTCCTGAGTCCTTTATTGTTCAACCGGATTATGGATGAAATAATAAAAAAAGTAAGAAATAAAAGAGGATACCAAATGGGAGAAAAACAAATTAAAATAATCTGATATGCAGACGACGCAATACTATTCCTTCAAAGTGAAGATGATTTACAACGTATGCTACACCAATTTCATATAACCGCCAGAAAATTTAACATGTTAATTTCTTCAAAAGAGACAAAATGCATGGTTTCAACAGGAAGTTTACTAATATGTTAATTGGAGCTGGAAGGTCAGATAATAGAACAAGTGATGGAGTTTAAATATCTAGGTATCACATTATCTAGCTACGGAAATCTCGAAACTTAAGTGGAAGATCCACTGAATAGAGCAAACAGAGCCGCAGGCTGCTTAAATGAAACAATATGAAGAAATAAAAATATCGGGAAAGAAACCAAAGGCAGAATTTACAAAACAGTTATCAGACCAATAATGACATACGCCGCAGAAACAAGACCTGACACAGAGAGGACAAAAAGGATGTTAGAAACAACAGAGATAAAAACACTTAGAAAAATTGATGGTAAGACACTATGGGACAGAGCTAGAAGTACAGATATACGATGTAGATACAAGGTGAAGAACATTAAGAACTGGTTAAGAAATAGAAGAGTAGAATGGAACGATCATATAAGCCGAATGACAACAAATGGAGTAGTAGACATGGCAAGAGACGGTTACCCAATAGGAAGACGATCAGCAAGAAGACCACGAAAACCATGGAACGGCAACTTACTGGAGACACATTGAAAAACAGACAGAGTAATGTCTATATAAAAAGAAGAAGAAGAAGAAGAAAAAGATACACAGGATTAACAGGATAAACAATAAAATAGCTGCAAGAAAGAGAAAATGAATCAGTCATATTAATGTAGAATAGCAGAGGACAGAGTATTTGTCATAGCCTTAGACAAGTGCCCAATTGAAAAAAGACCACAGGTCGTTCAAAGAAGACGGAACTCTAGAAAGAAAATAGAATAGATTTAAAAAATAAATAAAAGCATAAACATGTCTTTTCCTACTCTTTTAATATTGAAAATACGTAAATAGAACCTTGAATTAAAATGTAACCTTTGATATCTGTGATAAACCCATCATCACCTGAACAATGGCGCCATGTATGAAGTTGAAATTTTTTACACCTATTTTAACTGTTTATTTTTTTATTATCTATATATGAGTTACGAACGATATCACAAACTTATTTATTTTCCACAAACAGGCTCTTTAATACCTTAAATTATTACTATACAAATCTGATTCGAAATATCGTCAAAAAGTAATACACGGCATGTAAAATTTAAATTTTTAATAAAAAGTAAAATATTAGGCATTACTTACGGGGTTCAAAGAACGAGCCTTTACGAAAATTTAAGTACTAAGAAGATCAGAACAATCGGGCATACCCAGGGTAATGATTAAATAATTAATCGGCTAATTCGTCAGTCACCCCTTTAATATGATTTTGTCAAATTGGTCCTTTTTAGGACCAACTATTCTAATAACATATGTATATAACTGTTAAGGGTATATCTAGAGATCAAGAAACTTTACTTTACTTAAACTTATCAGACATATGCGCTAAATACGAATCTGACTCATTTCTAGTGCAGGAAACACATATAGGGCCTAACGTAGGGTATTTGGTATAAAGCTTATCGCTGAAAACCACATTATAGATATAGACATGCTATCTCTGTCGGAAAAAAAGCAAAGAATAACTCAAAGTAAGAAAGGACAACACCAGTCAGCTTTCAGAGAACCTTTCAACGATGTTCAGCTTGGATCCACCATCTACATATTTAATGAAAAATAATACAACTACCTACATTGAGGATCTGAGCACTATTACGAAATCTGTAAACAAAAGTGGCTATAGATAGGGAAGATCATGTAGATTACAAATGCTAAATCTTACCCAACACATCAAAGACGGGTACGAAAAATATCGGGTATCAGGGGTGGTATTTTTCAATCTAAATGCCGCTTACAACACCTTAAATTACCAAATATTTCTCGAAAAACTATATGATATCCCCTTAGATAACAAACTCACTTATATTATTGGCGTATGCCTACACAAGAGAATATTTTTTGTATCACTCAATGTTAAGAATAGCAGATGAAAAACGGTCTTGCTTGGGGTAGCATAAAAGCACCTACACTGTATAACATTTACCCAAACTATCAACTCATACCGGTAGATAATAGGACTAATATTATAAAGACGATACACCTATTATTGCACAATAAAAATAAACTATGAATCAATTTTCAGCCAAAACCCCTGAAAAACTCATGTGCGCACCTCAATTTCCCTAACATAGACGCTTTCACAAACTGAACATCCAATAATGTCATGAAATTGTTGAACTGTAGACTTCCTATAAATTTCTTGAAAATAGTTTGTATCCCACGGGATCAGTCACAGATCATTGTTTAAAACTAAAAGGTAAATTGAGGACCAGAAATAATATTCTTCGCAAGCTTGTCAGCTAAAAATGAGGCGTACGTCCTTCCGCCTTTAAAACATAGACGCTTGCACTATATGCTTCTGCTGCCGAATATACCTTGATAGACAAATTAACCATTCTTTTTTTTTGTGCACACTACTACCCATTTAAACACAAAAATATCTATTGCAGCACTTAACCATATTTATTTTGAAATAACCTTCTATCGAGATATCATATGAGTATACAAATAAGACCAGAACTAAAATAATAAAAAAGCTTTATACAAGATATCGCAGAAGAGTAGATGAAATAAAAGTAGTTTTTATTAATCGGGTGCTTACATAAAACGTACAAAGACATACTCACGTAAACAAAATACATTACGAAATTTCTGTAATAAATAAAAACATCGAATTCGGCATTGAACTAATAAAATTATATTAAATAAAAAAACAACATTTCTAAAAATGCAGAAAAAATAAAATTTTCTATGCAAGCGAACATTCCATTAAATAATAAGCCGAAATCCTTTTGTATCTATATACCTGTTTTTTAAAGAACCAGTTACCTTTTAGTACGTAGTTATACCAGGTAATAAGATATCCTCTGTTACACAGTGTAATGCATATGACATTACACTGTCTACAAATAGTAGATAAAAATAAGGAGCCCATATAAACCGTTCAGGGTATATGTTGAAAATATACGGTATAATCGCACAGTTGCCAAACTCTCAGAGCTTACTTAAACCGATAAACGTATGGTTCAAATATACAATGAAAAAGATCTGAACGACCCCTATAATATATACCTGTGAACTAAACGATATACATTTATGATACAGGGGTATTTACGGGCTCCAAAAAATTTTTATAAATTATTAAACTCTACATGTTGATGAATCGACTGAACCAATATTACGGAATTGTCAAGTGAGCTCCGTATATCGGTATCCACTTGACCACGGAGCTCAATTGAACCTGAATTTTAACATGGGCGGAGTTCACTTAATCCCGTAGATATATATATATATATATATATATATATATATATATATATATATATATATATATATATATATATATATATATATATATTGATAAAAACCATTTTGACGACGTTTCGGCAAGATCTCACTTGCCATTTTCAAGTCTCTCTGGATGGTCTGCTTCTTGTCGATGTTCGAAGTGACGCTACGGGTGTTAGGCAGCTGGCTTTTGTAGTTACTGTGCGTTGTGCGCGCTCTTGTAATTGGTCCAGTGCGCAGGTCAGTGGGCGGGGTCCTGGTCGATTCCGTTCTTGTGTTATTCTTCGGGATAATTGTTTTCCATGTTTTTGGCAATCTTTGGGCATCGTCTCGAGAATTTAAATTATTTTCTTGTTTTTCTATTTCTATGGCTTCTCTGATAATTCGTTTTCTCTTGTTTTCGACATTCGCTAACATTACCGTATGTTTGAGGTCAATTTTGTGTCCTGTAGCTAAAGAATGCTGGGCTAGGGATGACGTCGTTTCTTTTCGTTCGATAGCATTGCGATGTTCTTCTTGTCTTACTTGGATCCTTCTATTATATATATATATATATATATATATATATATATATATATATATATATATATATATATATATATATATATATATATATATATATATATATATATATATATATATTTACGGCATAAAGTGGACTCCGCCCATGTTAAAATTCAGGTTCAAGTGAGCTCCGTGGTCAACTGGACACCGATATACGGAGCTCACTTGACCATTCCATAATATTGGCTCTGTCGATTCGTCAACATGTATAGTTTCATAATTTTTAAAAATTTTGTGGAGCCCTTAAGTACCCCTGTATCATGAATGTATATTGCTTAGTTCACGTGTATATCTTATAGGGGTCGTTCAGATCTTTTTCACTGTATATTGGAACCATAGGTATATCGGTTTAAGTAAGCTCTGATAGTTTGGCAACTCTGCCATTAAGCTGTATACTTCTCGCGTATAGTCTGAACGGTTGATATGGACTCCTTATTTTTGTTATCGTTCATACGCATTACAGTGTGTAACAGATATGTATACTATTAACTACCTGTTTTTGGTAGGTACGTGCTTTTCTAAAAATAGCTTTATAGATACAAAGGGATTTCGTTACCAAATTGGATTTTTTTCATATGCGGAAATTTCCTAATGTATTTTGTTAACGTGAGTATGTCTTCATACGTTTTATTTAAGAATTCGATAAATAAGAACTTTTTTTATTTCATCCAATGTTTTATGATATCTTGTATACAGATTTTTTATTATTTTATTTCTAGTTTTATCTGTGTACTACATATAATTCTGGATAGAAGGTTATCTCAAAATAAATATTTAAGTGCTTAAATAGATATTTTTGTGTAAAAATGGATAGTAGTGCACAAAAAAGGGAAGAATGCTTAATTTATCTAACAAGAATTATACCACTTCACCCATATTACATACTTCTGAATGTTTTATCTCCTATTTAGGGGTAATATGTAGTCAATATAAGTGTAGCTAGTGTCAAATTTGCAATGATCTTTATAAGTAATAGCTTACTGACTGTACTTTACATGTTGAGTCCAAATAAATAAACCTTGTCCCTTCAGAAAAGAGCGATTTGAATGGCAAAGTCAACTAAGAAAGTGTAATGAATCTTTTATCACCCCAGATTCACACAGGTTAACCGGTGTTTGCAGGCAAGAGTCCTCCTGGCAGATTTAAGGAAGATAACTACCATAAAGAAGTTCCTTTTGAGGGTTCAGATGGCGAGAAGCAGCTTATTTTTTTTGTATATCTTGCAGATGTGTTGATCTAGCCAGTTTTTCCTCGATTCTAGTCATAAAATGGGTTGTTATTCGTGGAGTGGATGTAACGAATCTAGACTTTGTTTCTTTTGTTCTCTAGCTACTTATCTTCGGATATTAAGTGGATTGATAACTACGATATTGTAGAGCTTATGTATGGATGAGAGTCTTAATATCCGCTGAATTTGGCTGACTAATTTATAGCTAAATCTACGTGTCAAGTATGTATCGATGTCACCCATACAAGCAAGGTATATTCGGCAGCAGAAGCATAGAGTTCAAGCGTCTACGTTTTAAGAGTGGAAGGATGTGCTTCCCATTTTTAGCTGACAAGTTCGCGGAGAATACTATTTTTCTGGTTCTAGTTTGCCATTTAGTTTTAAACAAAGTTCTGTAAATTACAAAGTGTGTTTAATGATTTCATGACACTATTGGTTCAGGTATATGTTCAAATTCGTGAAAGCGTCTCTGTTAGAGACATTGAAGGAGCACACCTGACTTTTTCCAGGGTTTGACTTAAAATTGATTTATAATCTATTTTTATTGTGTTTAAGATATGATTTAGATTTTTCTCCACTTCAGCAACAAAAGTTTTTGGTTGTGCAACAATAGATGTATCGTCTACATAATAAAAGTCCTAGTATTTACTGGTATGGGTTGTGTAAATGTTATACAGTGTAGGTGCCATTACGGTACCCCAAAGGAGACCGTTCTTCTACGTTCTCCATCTTCATCTTTTCTTACCATTGGGTGATATGGAAAATCTTCTGTTGTTCTATTACCTAAGGGGATATCACATAGATTTTGGAGAAATGTCCTTTAATTTAAGGTGTCGTAAGCAGAATTTAGATTGACAAATACCACTCCTCATGTCTGATATTTTTTATATCCGTCTTCGCTGTGTTGGGCAAGATTTAGTATGTGTGACGAACATGATCTACCCTGTCATATATAGCCACTTTTATCTTTAAATTTAAGTTTTTCTTCTATTATCGGTTTATATTAAGGATCATATGCAGAAGTATTGTGTATAGCTGAAAAAAAAGTTTTTCTTTGCTTCTTTGCCGGCATTTATTATGTTTATTTCGTTATTTTCAGCGATCAGCTTAATACCAAATACCCTAGGTTTGGCCCTCTATTTGCTTCCTGCAGTAGAAATACGTCACATTTGTGTTAAGCGTATATGTTTGATAAGCTTAAGTAAAGTAAAGTGTGTTTATCTGTAGATATGTCCTTAATATTTATAGACATAAGTAGAATAGTTGGTCCTAAAAAGGACCGATTTGACAAAAATCATATTGAACGGGTGATTGAAGAATTAACCGATTAAATAACTATTTATTATCCAGAGTAAGAGTACGCTCGATTGCGGTGGTCTTATTGTAACTTCAAATTTCGTGAAGGCTTCTACTTTGAACTCCATAAAAATTTAAATTTTACATACTGTTACTTTTAGACGATATTTCGAGTCAGATTTGTTTAGTAATAACTGTACTTAATATAGTCTCTTTGTGAAAAGTAAATGAGCTTGTAATATCGGTTTATAACTCATATATGGATAATAAGGAAAGAAACAGGTCAAAATGTGACAACAAATTACTATATAACAGTACGAGACAATATTCATATGCTGTGGCAAAATCATCATATTTGGGTTTCATATTTCAATCATCACATTTACATTGATATTTATGTGGCAATCAGCTGTAAAAGTCATTGCCTTTTTTCCTGTCGTATCATATTTTAGCATATCATATTTTGAGTGAAATTGATCCTAAATTCGTCTAATAATATTAAGTTTTTAAAACAGCTGTGTTTTTATGCTCATTCGTTCACCTTTTGTAAACCAGTCTGTGTAAATATAAGGGATTTATATAATCTTTTCATTTCGTAATCTTTTCGTTTCATAATTATAGTTCTCTTGCTTTTATTTTCTATGGTAATACATATACATACCCAATTTAAAAGGGAGAAAACCAGCGAGTATATGTTATATAAAGATAATCGGCATCGTATAGTCAGAACGCAACAAGATTCTATTGCCTTTTTGAAAATACAGCCACGTAAATGGCGTTTTTAAAATTTATGTCAATATTTCTGAAGTGCCTTTTCTAGGATAATTTTTTTAAGCCTAGTTCGTTTGATTATATGTAATTGATTTGATAGTCCACAACAGATAAGTATTGATTGTAGGTAGGATAGCAGGTGTTGATAAATATGATGGGTCGGTAGATAGTCTCATTATTCCTAAATCTGACCATATGTTACCTCCCCCTTCATTTGTGGAAGTCCTAAGGGCATTTTTCTCTTGGGGCATCCTCCTAATTTTACTTGACAATGCAGTTATTATAGAGTCTTTGGATAAAGCCAGTGCAACTTTAGCATTAAGATTTAGTTTCTTGTACGACGTTGCTATCTTTATATATGTGTTTGATCTTGGAATTAGTTCTGTTCGGTATTGGTTAGTGCTCGGACCTCTGTAAGTCGGAAAATACCTCGGATGGCTTTTCTAGCAATCCTCGTCTAATTAATACGTTCTCGTCACGTATCCACACATTAGCACTGGTTTGATCACTATTTTATATATCCTGATTTTAGGGATTCGAATTAGACTTCTGGATTTAAAAGAGGGTTATATATACATATACATCAGTTAGCTACCTGAATATTTCCTTTTATTTCTTATGTAACAACGTTACCTACGATATTTAAGACCCTGCAATCTTTCAAAATTATATGGCTTTATTTTTCAGTTATGCCCTACTTTAGATCCCTCTTTTGTATTTTAAAGAACATTTATTTGATTTTTTCATTAGTGACTATTAGACCGCTTTTTTTTGCTGCTACTAACATTATTTTATAGCATTCTATTATTTAATTTATGGATTAAGTCCGGATAGCAAATAGATATTCTTCACTTTCTCAGAGAAATAATATTCTAACACACAAAATCCTATTAAATTGTAAAAACCTTCCTTGCATATTCTATTCACTTATGAGGAGCAGCAGCAATATCAGTATCATAATAATGCGTATAGTTCTGGACTGGCTAATTGTTGGATAATGAGAAGCATGAGTGTGGCAGTTTTAATGTTTTCGGGACTGCTACCTGGTATCGGGGAGCAGAATTATCATTACCGAGTTAATGCATATAGGAATTATTGCCTGAACTTCATTATTATTAAACAACACTATATTCCCTAGTAAAATAATCATGAATTTACAGTAAGAAAAATTTTTGAACGTTGGTTATGAAAACATCATGTACATACCACCGCGTTCACTATGTCGATATCCAGCAAAATCCTTGTAATAATGATACGGGAAACCAAAGATGAAAATATGCTCGAAGAAACTCTGTGTTATAACAGTCGAATAAAATACAGATTCTCGATTCAAATAGTCAAAAAATTAATGAACAGCTTACTAAAATAGAAATAACGCCTATTTAAGATGTACTCCATTAACGGCCCAAGGGACAAAGCACTCCTAGCATATGCTAATGATATAGATCTCATAACTCTAATAAGAAACTCTCCCGTCCACAAACTTCAATAAAGTGAAGAGAGCACGAAAAATGTTTCACTTAAAATCAACGAAATGAAAACCAAATACAAGCGAATCAACAAAAGAGACCAATTCAATAAATCTAGATAAAATATTAAAGTTAACAACTACAATTTTGAAAATATGGAACACTTTAAATATCTTAGATAAATAATCGTGATTAATAATAATGCCACTAAAGAATCACAGAGCATAATTTAAACTTTAGACCTATTTTAATATATGGATGCGAATCATGGACAAAATAGGAAATAACTACGAATATATGAAAGAAAAATAATAAGAAAAATGTTTTAACCTCATTATCATATCGCTTACCAATCCATATAGAATAAAAACATATACTGAATAAAGAAAGCTCTTATACCGATATTGTTTAGGAAAATAAATCGCTTAAGGTAGATCGGACACATGCATAGACGTCAAGATGTCAAACTTGTAAAACTGGTATGGAAGGAAGTTAGCACAGAAGAATGCCACTTGGGCGTCTCAGTATGCAATGGAGAGAAAACTTCCAATCATATTTCAAAAAATTAACATTTCGTTTGATTACAGATTCGTGGAAAATCGATCAACTTGTAGAAAAGTTAGCGAAGACTCACCCAATGATGTAGCGCTACGTAACGATGATGATAAAGAGAAAGGAGAAACAGTGACAAAAAGCAATAAAAATGGACTAATGGAGCAAAGCTGCTTTAAAATCTTGATTGGAAGGGATTGAAATGAAAGTATAAGAAATACAATAGGTGATTGATGGATTCGAGAAACTTAAGACTTAAGAAAGGCAATCTGCCGAAACATCTGTAGTGATAAGATATAATTAATTTTGTGGAAATTTTGAAAACAATGTTTTCAGTGTTTTATTGTTAAATTAAATGGAATTACCATACGACATTATATACACTATAATAACTAGACAACTTATATGATACGGACATACAAATCCCAAACTAAGTAAATCCCAAACTGATACACCCAAAGCTACAATCTATCGATGTTTATATGAAAGATGAATCCGTATGACACATGATCGTGCAATGTCGCGGTGTCTTCTGTCTTCACAACTTTATAAATCTCTTTTAAAAGAATATTGACACCTACACATTATCATATAATTGTGAACGGTATATTACCTAAATATTAAGAAGTTTTCATTTTAATCTAAGAATATGTTTTATAATTTACGGTAGATTTAATGTATTTAAAATTTTACAGGATCCGGTATCGCAATAAGAAGTAAAATTTCACTACAAGGCCATGGAAACGTGTTAAATTTTATTTTCGATATTTTTTTATGAATATAATAAGTAAAAATTTAGTAAGCTTTACTTTCTTATTGAGCCGTATTTTATAAATACGGCACAATATAATGAAGAGAATATTGAAGGTTGGCGATTACTTTTTTAAACTCTTACTTAACTTTTGCAACGTGAAATATTTGTTCAACACTGAGGTTGGTCCAATCTCTAATATTTCTCAGCCACATTTTTTCTTTCTTTCCAAGACTTCTCTTCTTTCTATTATTCCTTGCATGAAGACTCGTAGAAGAGAATATTTATCGTTTCATTCCGAGGTATTTCAATTTTGACCATTATTTCCTCTTTTATGTCGACCTTCTCTAACGGCTTACCCTCCAATGTCAGATGTATGTTGTCAACAGACAACATACATTGATTTAATGTTGTTAATAATCAAATGACATTTATAACTTTTATTAAATTTTGATAATCGTTACGAATCAAATCTTCTAGTGACATTTATTCTTTTAAATTTTACTTCTTGTTTAATGTCTATATTTTGTTAGTTATTTTTAGAGTAAATATATGATGACTAATAACGAATTGATCAAGAGTAGTGAATCGATGTCAAGAGCCGCTATTCTATGAAGCTACCATTCACGACGTCATCTTGTGGAGCTAGTTCCGTGACGCTTACCTCAGCATTTTACTGTAGAGGGAAAATATTAGATTTTTAACTGCTTCTTACCATAGTGTTAGAATACAAAAATAGTCATACTCTACTGTATTTTTCCATGGGGGTTCCATTTATTTACTGTGTGATTATATCTCGTATTTCAGTTCGTACGATTTGTGTTGATTAATTTAATGATATTTCTGGAGTTACAAGTTTATTCTCAGTTTCTGTTGTTCCGTTTATTTATCTGTGATATATTATTTATTCTTCTCTGGAGATGTAATACTTAATCCCTATCAATTCTCTGATTTGGTTTTTGCTCTCTTTCACATCTGTTTCAAACCCTCCGGCGGTCTACATTCTATATAAGCATTTTGTTTTTCTTATCATTTTACTTTTACGTCTTTCAATAAAGTGTCTTTATTTTTCTTTCTCATAGAGCCTCTTTTATTTCTGGTATTATAATTTTTTATGTTGGTATTATAATTATTCAAATTAATATGACATTGTTTCCACTTGATTCTTTTATTTTAGTTATTGCTCTAACCTAATTTGATAGATTTTTTCCTTTAAATCATCAAATTTTCATGGTTTGTTTATATTTCTTTATAACTGAATTAATTTTTGTCCACAGTTAATTTTTCCTGTTTAATATTTGTTTGTAATGAAAATTTTTGTTTGACAAAATGTAGTATATTATTGATTTGTGTGCGCTTGATAATAGTATACTTTCATTGATCTTGATTACTAAAATATGTTATTAATTGTGTATTCATTTTATGCGCACACATTTTTAAGGGTTCTCCATTTTTATTTTTATTTTTAGTATTTTCAGATTTACTTCGTGCCTATGCCGTTGACAAATCTTTTATTTATATCTTTCATGATGATTCATGCACATGTTATATTTATTGCCACCATCTTTTCAAGATCTTGATAATACTGAACTCTGAGTTCTACTGGTTTACTTGGATTTTCGATAGGGACCAGATGTACTCGGACATTTAAAAAAGTAAATGGTTTGTGGTTAATTTTACAAATTCAAGGAAAATTAAACTGTTTTAAATAGTTCCATTCTGTGAAACAGCAGTTTCATATAAATAATATTAATATTTGTTTTTAAATACTTAAATTCATACTTACGTATATTTCAACCATGGTATATAATGATTATCGCATGGAAAATATTAAAATTTGATACCCTGTCCTGTGCTTTATTTTTATTATCCTGTGATGTGGGTATTAGTTAAAATAGTTAGGTAATGACTGTGAATATTGATTTACACGATTTTATTAAAAGGAACCATGTGTTACAATTTAACCTACATCTTACAACAACAAAACATATATATCTATCTGTGTCTCTTGTCACCGTTCACTCTCGGTGGACACTGTCATGGTAACTTCGGTGGTATTCAGCCATGGAGCGGTGTGGCTGTTACATCCTCCCCCTTTGCACCACCCTGGCGACTCGCGGGTGGGGCAACAGAGTCTAAGCAGGAATAGAGCTCTACAGGACAGCAATGACAACGTTTTGGTCGGGGTTGTCTACGTCTGGCAATAGGGTCAGGTTCAGGTTCAGCTTCAATTTGAGCAAGGTCATCTCCAACAGGGGGGCCCATTTCGCTATCGTCTAACCCAAGGGTCAAAGACTCTGGGCAGGAGACCAGTGGAGCAGGAGGGTCGGCTTCTGAGGATTTCACTGGACGACCTCTTCTACGGAGAGGTTGAACTGGAGCAGGGCACGGATCTTCTGGATCGGCATGGAAAGGCGTCAAGGCTGAGACATGATATTTTCCAGCAGGAACATCCGGAGTGTCGATGTGTGAAACTTCATAGGTTGTAGGGGACAGCATTTTGGTCACCTTGTAGGGTCCGTCACGACGCGGCGCGAACTTCGAAGTTATGGACTTAGACGCGTCACTTAGTGTATGCGAATCGACTAGCACAATATCACCTACTTCGAACGAAACCGAGCGGCGGTGGCAGTCTTTATACTTCTTACGTCTATCTTGGGATTGTTCATGTGTCTCGCGGGCTTCACTAAGAGCTTTACTCAAAGTTATTAGATAGGGAGTGATTTGTGGCACGAAGTTGTCCTTGGCTATGATGCTTCGAAAATCACGATTTGCATCATCAGGAGTTCGTAACTCGCGACCGAACGTGAGGTACGCGGGAGTGAAACCGGTTGAGTCGCACTTCACAGTGTTCATCGCGAACCGTATAGCGGGTAACTTTTCAGACCAAGACGAATGGTCATTATTTGTTAGAATAGCTAACTGAGTTTTAATGTCTCTATTTTTTCGTTCGACGGGGTTAGCTTCCGGGTGGTATACAGGTATAAGGTTCTGTTGGTACCCAAAACAATGCGCCACTTGCTGCATTACCGCACTCACGAACTGAGTACCGTTGTCACTGACGACTCGACGAGGGATTCCGTATCGTAAGATTATGTTGTCTATGAAACACTTGGCGCAGGCAGCGGCAGTAGCAGATTCTAACGGGAATAATTCTACCCAACGACTAGCAGTGTCTTCCACTACCAGAATCCATGTATAACCTTGAGGAGAGAGGGGCAAAGGCCCAAATAAATCAATAGATAGCACTTCAAACCTCTGGGACTGAACAGGGGTTTGTAGGAGACCAGCGGGTTTGAGGTTAGAGACTTTATAGCGTTGGCACTCAAGACATTTACTTACATGGTCAGAGATAATTTTCTTCATTCCAGGCCAATAGTAGCGTTTTATTATTCTTTGATATGTCTTCTCCACTCCATAATGACCAGCAGTAGCGGAATCATGGTACTCATGCAGTATGTGAGGAATACGTGTACTAGCCGCTACCAATTGGGGCTCTTCTTCATCTACTTCAGGAGTATAACGGTATAATATCCCATTGTTCATGATATATCCTCTTTCTGCCCACCTCTTGAAATCTACACTTGTGTCAGAAGAGGGATCTTCTAAACATCTAATAATCTTGGCAACATCTTGATCATTAAGCTGCTCTTCTCGAACATCAGCAACACTAAGAGTTGGAAAATCTACTCTTACTAGATGAACTTCAGCTATGATGGGAACTTCTGTCATGGGAGGCCTTGATAGAGTATCTGCGATTACATTTTTTCTTCCTGTGATATATTCTATTTTTAGGTCATATGGCATGAGCTCTAAAACCCATCGAGCTAACCGTCCAGTAGGGGACTTTAAGGTCATTAGCCATTTTAAGGCTTGGTGATCACTTTGCACTATTGTAGTAGCGCCTTCTAAGTATCCTCGAAATTTCTTCACTGCCCAAACCACAGCGAGAGCTTCTCGTTCTGTAGTGCTATAGTTTTGTTCAGCAGGAGTCAGAAGTCTCGAAGCATACTCTACAGGTCGTTCGTTCTCTTTCTCCCCCTGGAGAAGACATGCCCCCAAAGCATAAATGCTAGCATCTGTACGAAGTATATAAGGTAAATTGCAGTCAGCTTGTCGTAGGATTGGGGCGGAACACAATAATTGTTTCAGACATTCAAAGGCCTCTTGTTGTTCTGCTCCCCAGGTCCATTTCACATTTTTCTTGGTTAAATTTGACAAAGGTTTAGCAACATGGGAGAAATTTTCGATGAATCTAAGGAACCATGAGCATGTTTGCAGGAATTTTAGCAGTTGAGTAACATTTAGGGGTGGTGTCATATTTAATATGGCAGATACTTTATTTTCACTTGGCCGGATACCCAAAGGTGAAAGGATGTGTCCGAGATATTGGACTTCCTCACAGGCGAATGAACATTTTGCTCTATTTAGACATAATTTAAATAGGCGCATCCGGTTGAATACTTGTTTCAAATCGTCTATGTGATCAGAGAAGGATGGGGATAATATTATCAGATCATCTAAATAAGCTAGGATATTCAGATTTTGAAGACCAGCACGAAATTTATCAATCATCCTTTGGAAACTAGCGGGACTGTTACACATACCAAAGGGCATGCGTGTGTAACGAAAGGTGCCAAATGGACACACGAAGGCTGTTTTGTCACGATCAGCTGTTCGTACAGAGATTTGATGACAACCATATTTTAAGTCGAGGGTAGTCATAAATCGGGTTTCCTTTGCTGCATGCAAAATATCTTCAATACGTGGCAGAGGGTACTTATCTGCACGTGTTATTGCGTTTAAGCGTCGATAGTCTACTGTTAATCTGATACCTCCATCTCTCTTAGGCACAAGTACCACGGGTGAAGCATATGGGGACTCACACTCTTCGATTATGCCTTGAGCCAAAAGTTTATCTAATTCCTGACGCAGTAATTGCCTTTTGGGCTCTGACATACGGTAAGGTGGAACAGATATTGGTACATCATCAACCAATACAATGGAGTGTTCAGCATATGGAGTAGGGTCTATATTATATACGAATAAATCAGAATTTTCCTTAACAATGTTGTTAAGATTGGATCTTTCTTCTAAGGATAGAGAAATTCCTTCATCTACTCGTAGTTCTAAATGAGCAAGAGTAACGCTATTGACCTGGCAAGGAGAGCTGACCTGAGCTGGATCTGGAGCAAATGAGTAGGGGATATTAGGGACATCACCATAAAACCATGAGTCATTAGGAATGTCTAGAATGATGTTAGCTTTTCTTAAGAAGTCTACCCCCAGTAAGGTACGACTATTTGTGTGTGTGGGCACAGAAATTAAGGAAATGCTATGAGAGCGGTTTTGTAAGAAAACAACTAAATCAAAGACCAAAACAGTAGTAGAAGTAGTCCTACCATCCGCTAGGGTCATGTCTACACTTTTTGTGGAAAAGGGTACCTCATCCTTCAAGAGGATATCTCTTAGCTGAGAGCCAGCAATACTGCACTGTGCTCCCGAATCAAGATAACAATGACCTACATGACCTTCAATAGTGACCTGAACAATGGGTTTAGTTGATAGGTTTGTAGCAAACTGTTGCTCGACATTACCTGTTTCAGCAAGCATAAATTCAGATACTGCTGAGGATTTACTGGATGATTTACATTTTGGACAATTACTCTTAATGAATCCAGGAGTCTTACATCCATAACACGAAATCTGATTCGAAGTAGGAAAGGTTGGTTTAGGGCTAGTATGAGAAGTTACTAGAGGAGGATTAGGTTTGGGCTCAACCGAAGATTTTCGAGAATCTGCTTCCCTGGTTCTGACTGCGGCCAATTTTCGACATTCATCCTTCACGTGACCTGGATTTTTGCAAAAGCTACACCGTACCCGTTTTGATTCGTTTTCGTTTTTAATGTTTATTTCCGGATTTTCATAAGATTCTTCAGTTTGCCTCGCTTCTTTTAAGAGTTCGCTAAATGTATTGATCTTATCACGTGCTACTTTTTCACGTATTCTCCTATGCAACAAACCGTATACCATATCTAATTGAGTGGCTTCGGTTAATGTATCTGCCGGTAACTGAGCTATTATCGCGCGCGCTTTGCATACAAAAATGTCACACGGAGTTTTAGCATCTTGTTCCGTCGAAAACAGTTCCCGATACACTTTGTAGGCTGGTTTTTGAGGTCCAAAAGTCGATCGTAATAAATTAATGGCGCTGGCCCACGTGTTTACCGTATTTTTAATACCTTGAAACCACGTGGCGGCGAAACCGTCTAGCAGCATGGGTATACCCTTTAATGCGTTCGCGTCAGACACGTGGGTGCACTCTTTATAGATCTCGACCGCATCTATAAAAGCTTTTACATCAGCCCCCTTTGATCCATCGAAGCGAGAAGCGCATTTTGCTAAACTATCTGAGTCCGAAATAGGCCTTGCTATTGTATTTAATAAGGCTTGAAACTGTTCGCTTGTTAAATTTACCGAAGACATTTCTGCTGATGTTGATTCGCTTGAACTAAAAACCGTCGTCGACCTAAGCGAATAACTGTGTTTATCGTTTGTTGCCGTGATTGCAAGTTTAACACAAAAATAGTAATAAAAATTAAAGGCTTACAGTTTCTGTTGCTTATTTCTTGTAAATACCCTTGAATGGAAGCTTGATATTCCCACAGGATGTTTCTGAATGGCCTAGTGGAAGATTGATATTCCCACAGGATGTTTTGAATGGTCTGTAGTGGAAGATTGATATTCCCACAGGATGTTTTTGGATGGTCTGTGCGGAGTTTCCACAGCAGTCACATACACAGTAGATTTATTGTTGTGAAGCACTAAACTAAGTGAAAATGTCCACTAATCACCTTACAATGGCGGGAGCAAAAACACTTTTTCCTGTTCACAATGAAACTTTACGATTTTCACAGTACGAACTACACTTTAAACTATTTTGCCCAAGTTGGGTGCCAGTTGTGATGTGGGTATTAGTTAAAATAGTTAGGTAATGACTGTGAATATTGATTTACACGATTTTATTAAAAGGAACCATGTGTTACAATTTAACCTACATCTTACAACAACAAAACATATATATCTATCAGTGTCTCTTGTCACCGTTCACTCTCGGTGGACACTGTCATGGTAACTTCGGTGGTATTCAGCCATGGAGCGGTGTGGCTGTTACAATCCTTTGTTGTATTGGCGCATATAGACATACAGCAACGCATTTTGATTGTTGAACAAATTAGAAAATAAAAATACTTTTCGTGGTATGATACTTACTAACCTTGCACAAAATCTTATACAAATAAAGTTTCTTATAAAAAAAAGTTTCCGATAAAGACCAGCAGACGGTACAAGCATCGCCGCGCTCAATATCTATATACATACTATGAAATTCATAGGGTTTTCAGTGTCAGATTTTTTTAAATCATCAAATCACATCTTCTGTTTGACTTTCTGTATTTAGGTTAACCACTATTTTTTTCTTCCACGTTCCTTCTTATTTTAGATTGAGGTTATATTTACAATTCTTTCTGGAACGAGCTGTATTTTTTTTTAAATATCCATATTTTATATATTTAACAGTAGGCACCTTACGGCTTGGCATGCTTTGTCAGATGCTGTTTAACATCTACTTGAATATTAATATCGTTTGAGAAATTTTTTCTCAGATACTTACATACATTTGATTTTCAATCTACTTTTAATGTTACTTTAATTGGTCAAGTAGTGTGTTCGTACAGTTCAGTTATAAACGAAAATAGGTGTTGTACGCATATTTCTTTTGGCATCAGCCATAAGTATATCCATTTGACTCTGTCGAACGCTTGACGATAATCTATAAAATAAACCTACAGTGAGATATTATGTTCCCTAGACTTTTATAGTTTTTTTAGACTTTTATACTAATAGCTCTAAAATTAAATGTTTGATGAAAATCTCTACGCGACTTTAATGCATCAAATATTTTGTTAATTAAAAATCGACATATTTAATTTAGACAGCAAAAATTTATATTAAAGATTTATTTATAAATTATTATAATCTAATTTTAACTACTTTGTGAAACAAATATTGCACGTCATAAACTGCAGTAATTGGAAAATTACAAATATCTCCTGTTTACAGAGTTTTCTTTAATTTAATGTAGTTTATTATAATCCTACCGAAGGGCTTCTACTTTCTTAAACTGTTAGGCGATTACTCTACTCGATGTTCATACATTTAGAGACTGAATGTTTAAGTACCAGTGCATTTTAACAAATAATAATAATATATAAAATGGAAACTAGCCTTTTCCAAGTTTATAATAGATAGTTTTTTAAGTTTGAAAATAATTAAAGCAAATAATAAGTTTCAAAATGTACCAGCTATAAGATTTAAAAATCTACTACTAATACAATTATTGGCAACATTGCAGGAGTGTAAAAGTGTACGGGAATAGTTATATACGGATCCCAAGAATGTTTTATTCTATTACGGAATCCACTTGATCCGACGTGTTGATCGGAGTCTACATAAAGCGCTACACAGATACTAATATACACGGCGTATATTCTCCTGGAGTTAGTATAATACCGTTTTAGTACGGAGCTCACATTAACCGCTAGATCTATATATATATATATATATATATATATATATATATATATATATATATATATATATTGATTAGTGGCCGATGGCTGCAGTGGTCAAAATAAAAATTCAACCCCAGTTTGCCGGAAAAGAGGTGCGGAAACGTTCTAGAAGGGTGTCCATTAAGAGAGAGTTTAGTGTAGTGTCCAGAAGAGAACCGATCCCATCTATTTCACCGTATGTCATCCCTCATCCTTCTCGGCACTTCTTTATTTTGACATATATATAGATATATATATATATATATATATATATATATATATATATATATATATATATATATATATATATATATTATATATAGATATATATATATATATATATATATATATATATATATATATATATAGATATATATATATATATATATATATATATAAATATATATATATATATATATATATATATATATATATATATATATATATATATATATATATATATATATATATATATATATATATATCTACGGCATAAAGTGGACTCCGCCCATGTTAAAATTCAGGTTCAATCGAGCTCCGTGGTCAAGTGGGTACCGATATACGGAGCTCACTTGACCATTCCATAATATTGGTTCTATCGATTCATCAACATGTAGAGTTTAATAATTTATAAAAATTTTTTGGAGCCCGTAAATACCCCTGTATCATAAATGTATATCGTTTAGTTCACGTGTATATATTATAGGGGTCGTTGAGATCTTCTTCAATGTATAATTGAACCATAGGTTTATCGGTTTAAGTAAGCTCTGAGAGTTTGGCAACTATGCGATTATACGGTATATTTTCAACATATATCCCGAGCGGTTCATATGGGCTTCTTATTTTTATCTACTGTTCGTAGACAGTGTAATGTCATACGCATTACACTGAGTAACAAAGGATATCTTATTACCTGGTATAACTACGTACTAAGAGGTAACTGGTTCTTTAAAAACAGGTATATAGATACAAAAGGATTTGGGCTTGGGCTTATTATTTAATGGAATGTTCGCTTGCATAGGAAATTTTATTTTTTCTGCATTTTTAAAAATGTTGTTTTTTTATTCAATATAATTTTATTAGTTAAATGCCGAACTCGATGTTTTTTTTTTAATTACAGAAATTTCGTAATATATTTTGTTTACGTGAGTATGTCTTTGTACGTTTTATGTAAGCATCCGATTAATAAAAACTACTTTTATTTCATCCAATCTTCTGCGATATCTTGTATAAAGCTTTTTTATTATTTTAGTTCTGGTCTTATTTGTGTACTATATATGATATCTCGATAAAAGGTTATCTCAAAATAAATATGGTTAAGAGATACAATAGATATTTTTGTGTTAAAATGGGTAGTAATGTGCACAAAAAGAAAGAATTTGTATAACAAGGTATATTCGGCAGCAGATGCATATAGTGCAAGTGTCTATGTTTTAAGGGCGGAAGGACGTGCACCTCATTTTTATCTGACAAGCATGCGAAAAATATTATTTCTGGTCCTCAATTTACCTTTTAGTTTTAAACAATGATCTGTGACTGATCCCGTGCGATACAAATTATTTTCAAGGAATTTATAGGAAGTCTACGTTCAACAATTTCATGACATTATTGGATGTTCAGTTTTGTGAAAGCGTCTATGTTAGGGAGATTAAAGGAGCACACACGAGTTTTTCAGGGATTTTGGCTGAAAATTGATTCATAGTTTATTTTTATTGTGTAATAATAGGTGTATCGTCTATATAATAGAAGTTCTAGTATCTACCGGTATGGATCGTTCGTTTGTGTAAATATTATACAGTGTAGGTACCTTTATGCTACCCCAAGCGAGACCGTTCTTCATCTGCTATTCTTATCATTGAGTGATACAAAAAATATTCTATTGTGTAGGCATACGCAGACAATATAAGTGAGTTTGATATCTAAGGGGATATCATATAGTTTTTGGAGAAATATTCTGTAATTTAAGGTGTCGTAAGCGGCATTTAGATTGAAAAATACCACCACTGATACCCGATATTTTTTGTACCCGTCTTTGATTTAGTATTTGTGATGTACGTGATCTTCCCTGTCTACAGCCACTTTTGTCTTTTAATTTAAGTTTTTCTTTTAATATCGGTGATATCATATTAACGATATTGTGCAAAAGTATTTTGAATATCTGACAAAATAAAGATATTAGCCGATAGTTTTTGTGGTCGTTGGAGTGTTTGCCAGGCTTAAGCAAGGTAACAACTTTGGCTTGTCTCTATACTTTGGGTATCCCCTAATTTGAATACGGTTGTTCATCATCTGGATAAGTCATTGTAGTGTTTTTGGTCCAGATTTCGTAATAAGCTTTGTGCTCAGATCCTCAAGGTCGGTGGTTGTGTTATTTTTCATTAAATATGTAGATGGTAGATCCAAGCTCCACATCGTTAAAAGGTTCTCTCAGCTGACTGGTTTTGTCCTTTCTTACTTTCCGACAGAAATAGTATGTCTATATCTATAATGTGCTTTTCAGCGATCAGCCATATACCAAATACCCTAGGTTAGTCCCTATATGTATTTCCTGTACTAGAAATTAGTCAGATTCGTGTTAACTCATATGTCTGATAAATTTAAGTAAAGTAAAGTTTCTTGATTTTTAGATATACCCTTAACAGTTATAGACATATGTTATTAGAATAGTTGGTCCTAAAAAGGACCAATTTGACAAAATCATATTAAAGGAGTGACTGAAGAATTAGCCAATTAATTAATTAATCATTACCCGGGGTATGACCGATTGCGGTGGTCTTATTAGTACTCCAATCTTCCTAAAGGCTCGTTCTTTAAACCCCATAAGTAATGCGTAATCTTTTTATTAAAAATTTAAAATTTTACATGCCGTGTATTACTTTTTGACGATATGTCGAATCAGATTTGTATAGTAATAATTTTAGGTTCTAAAGAGCCTCTTTGTGGAAAATAAATAAGTTTGTAATATCGGTCGCAACTCATATATAGATAATAAAAAAATATACAATTAAAATAAGTGTAAATAATTTCAACTACATACATCGGCGCCACTGTTCAGGGGATGGGTTTATCACAGATATCAAAGTTTACATTTTAATTCAATGTTCTATTTACGTATCTTCAATATTAAAAAAGTAGAAAAAGACATGTTTTTGCTTTTATTTTTTTAAATCTATTCTGTTTTCTTTCTAGAGTTCCATCTTTTTTGAACGACCTGTGTTCTTTTTTCAATTGGACACTTGTCCAAAGCTATGACAAATACTCTGTCCTCTGCTATTCTACATTAATATGACATTCATTATTTTCTCTAAACACTCTGTCCTCTGCTATTCTACATTAATATGACTGATTTATTTTATCTTTCTTGCAACTATTTTAATGTTTATCCTGTGTATCATCTTCTTCTTCTACTTTTTCTTTTTATATAGACATAACTCTGTCTGTTTTTCAATGTGCCCCCAGTAAGTTGCCTTTCCATCGTTTTCGTGGTCTTCCTACTGATCGTCTTCCTATGGGTTAACCGTCTCTTGCCGTCTTTATTGTTTTATTTGTTGTCATTCGGCTTATATGATCGTTCCGTTCTACTCTTCTATTTCTTAACCAGTTCTTGATGTTCTTCACCTTGCATCTAGGTCGTATATCTGTACTTCTAGCTCTGTCCCATAGTGTCTTACCATCAATTTTTCTAAGTGTTTTCATCTCTGCTGTTTCACATCCTTTTTGTCCTCTCTGTATCAGGTCTTGTTTCTGCTGCGTATGTCATTATTGGTCTGATGACTGTTTTGTAAATTCTGCCTTTCGTTTCTTTTCCGATATTTTTATTTCTTCATAATGTTTCATTTAGGCAGCCTGTGGCTCTGTTTGCTCTATTCACTGAATCTTTCACTTCAGTTTCGAGCTTTTCCTAGCTAGATAATGTGGTGCCTAGATATTTAAGCTCCAACCCTTGTTCTATTATCTGACCTTTTAGCTCCAATTAACATCTTAGTAAATTTGCGGTTGTAACCATGCATTTTGTCTCTTTTGGGGAAATTAACATGTTAAATTTTCTGGCGGTTATATGAAATTGGAGCAGCGTACGTTGTAAATCATCTTCACTTTGAAAGAGTAGTATTGCGTCGTCTGCACAGCAGATTATTATTATATTATATATTATTTGTTTTTCTTCCATTTGGTATCCTTTTTTAGTTCTTACTTTTTTATTATTTCATCCATAATCAGGTTGAATAATAGGGGACTCAGGGAATATTCCTGTCTCATCCCATTGTCAGCTTCAATAGGGTCGGTTAGTTCTTCTTCTACTTTTACTTTGATTGTGTTGTTTTGGTATATATTCTCGATCGTTTTGATTTTTTCTAGAGGTATCTCTCTTGCATACAATAAGTGGATAACGTTTTTTAATTTGTGTATCTTCTGTATATCAGTATTTCTTCTGTGTATTAAAAGTTAAATTTTGGTTATTATTTCTTAAGATTCTCTTAACGTGTTTATTAATTGTCTTGTTTCATGTGTATCAAGATATGTGTATCATGATAGATTGTAATGCATATTTCATTTAATCTAATTAAAGTGCTCTTTGCGTTTGCCAATTACTATCTCACTTCCTCAGAGATAGGGCTTTTTTTCCTCATCAATAACCTTATCCTCGCGCGATACAGCTATTTTAACCCTCTATAGCCCCGTGTGTACTCAAGGTAACAAAGGAGTTTTTGATGCAGAAAACTTTTTTAAAACAATTTCCGACTCTAAGATGCCCTCTGTTAATTTCAGGCAACATTTGGTTATACATTTTAATACACTCTATGAACCTATGACGAAACCTATATGGAAATGTTTAACAGTATGTCAAATGGACATGGCTGCCTTATTAGTTTGTATTTTCGATAGTGATTTATTGTTATAAATTGTGTACAATTTATATAAAAATATATACCGAGGCATTATATCAGCATTTATATATTGATTACCGTTGAAATTTATTTATTTTATTGTGTTGTTTCAGTACTGTGATAAAAAACAGGTGTGTTCCTTTGAATCCACACTGGACCATATTATTTTAAATTATTTTTTTAGGATGGATACAAAAACGTTCTACAGGAAAAGCAGTAAATATCCGAGGAATCCAAAGACTCTGACTTTGACAGTGATAATAAGAGAGTGATAATGAATTTTCCATAGGTACTCAGATATCAATTGATCCAGGATCAAATAATATGGAAAATGAAGACGATTTGTACGAAGCAAATTTAGACCAGCTCAAATAGTTGACACTATATCTAGGAATCGCTGGGAAGAAATAGAAACTAAAATTCATTTCAATAATAACGAAAATATGCTCAACAATAATAATAAGTTATACAAAATTAGACCATTCATCAACGGTCCATTTCAAAATTTTCAGAGTATTCCAATGAGTGAAAAATTGTGTATTGATGAACAAATGATACCATTCAAAGGGGCACATTCTTTAAAACAATATATGAAGAATAAACCCAAAAAATGGGGATACAAGGCATTTGTTTTGCGTGATAGCAATGGTATTGTTTATAACTGGGAATTATATACAGGAACTATTGAACATTCTCTTCATTTACCTAATGTAGACACCAGCGGTAATGTAGTAATAAGATTGTGTGAGATAGTCGAACCAAACAAACACTATAAAGTATATTTTCACAACTGGTTTAATAGCATTCAGTTGCAGATTGAAATGGAAAAACGTGGACTGCAATGTTTGGGAACTGTTCGTCCAAACAGACTGCCTAATTGCCATTTTTCTGACGACAAGAATATGAAGAAACAGGGTAGAGGTACTGTAGAAGAAAATCACGCTACAGTAGATGGCATAAGACTACCAGCGTTAAAGTGGTACGATAATAAACCGGTTCATTTGCTTAGTACATTTGTTGGTTTTGAGCCTACTTCGTTAGTCAAGAGATGGGATAAGAAACAAATATCAAGAATTATTGTATGCTGTCCAAATTCAGTGCAATTTTATAATAAATTTATGAGAGGTGTCGATCTTATGGATTCACTAATTGCTCTTTACCGAACAGACATAAAATCTAAAAAGTGGTATCTAAAAATATTTTTTCACCTTCTGGATTTAGCTGTTGGTAACAGCTGGTTGTTGTATCGTCGTGATTGCGATTACTTTGAAATTAAAAAGAAAAACCAGTTGCCTTTGTTACAGTTTAAGTCCCACTTATGTAGCGTACTGTTAGCAAGAACTGACCAGATCAAAAACAAAGGACGTCCCAGGCTCAGTGAAATTGAGAACGAAATTGTAAAAAAAACGGAAGAGAGGACCTATTGCTATTGTACCACCGAAGGAAGTTAGGCTTGACCAAACCTTCGACTGGCCCGTATGTAATGTGCGATAAATGTAAAGTTGCTTTATCTTTTACAACTACAAATATTTGTTTTTTTGATTGGCATAATAAATAAGTATATAACTTAATTCGTTAGTTTTTGCTGCCCACAGTTGCCTGAGACCAATACTCCCAAAACTCTCCCCAAACAAAATTTAAAAAATCTAAAAAAATACTAGTTGTAAATGGATGGATATTTGAGCACATATACAAATTAAAACATTTTCTCTTAAGTTTACAAAAAAAGTCGGGCAATAGAGGGCTAAGGTTTTGGTTTTTATTTCAAATTAGCACCTATGAAGAAATTTATAATATCTATGATCTAGTGCTTTCATATGAAACTGGAATAAAACACTTGGTAGATAATATTTATTCATTTTGAGTACACTTTTTTTAGAACCTAGTATATAAAAGAATAAATATTTGTCTGTTCAGTGTTTTCCAAGTCTCTAAAACATAAACAGGCTTAAATATTAGATTATACATTTATTAAGAATGTTCAATTTCTAAATTGAAGATTTTATATTTAAAAATAGGTTTTTACATTTTATTTGACGTTTGAATCTTTTAATCGGAGTTCATTTTTCGAAAAACTATAAAATTGTGAGAACAAATTGCTATGTAAAAGTACAAGTACTATTCTCATGCTGTGAGCTTTGCTGCTCTGTTACTTTTATAACGCTTAAGATATTTTTAATTTATTGTCAATATTTTGAGGCGGGTTTCCTTAAATGACCATTTTTAAGGTTAGTACGTTTGATTAAATGAAATTGACATTAATTTGATAGTTTCCATTTTATTAGTACTGATGGTATATGACTAGCATCTGGTTGTTCTATATATCAATTTGAACGTGGAAGTAAGAGCACTCTCTTGTTAGTAATTTTAGTGTAAATTGTGACGAAACCAGAAATAACCCATAATATTCTCCCCGTGTGATCTTAGTATTTCCGTTGATTTAATAGTATAGGGTATCCAATATTTTAATCAACGGTATGTCAGAGTTTTATTAATTTTTATATATATTTGCAAAATGAAGAAGAAAGTTCAGTACAGGCAGTTAAACAGCTGATCTGTCAATTTAGAAGTAAGAGCAAGTACCAACTTGCTGAAAAGCATACCATACATAAAAGGGGTAATAAAATGTACTGCACAAGCTATAGCGATATAAGCTATATTTAAGCTATATATCTATTAATTATTAGGATATACAGTATTTTTTCTGATACACCTGGAACGATTGAGTGAATAGGTGAACTATCAAATAGGAGGCTATTAGTGTGGAATTAGAAAAACTAATAAATCGTTGATCAATTATTCACTATTAGGCAGTTAATGAGAAATGTTGGGAATACAAAAAAAACATTAAACTAGTAATTTATAGATTTTAAACAAGCACTGATATAATCATAAGCATAAAACTATGAAATACCATGGCAAAACTAGGCTTACCTAATAAACTAATTCATTTAACAAGGAGTAATTAATATACAAGGAAAGACTTCAAGGAAAACTGTCGACTTATTTTCAAATGTACTGCAAATTTATTTAAAAAATGTGACCGAATTAGCGTAACACCTGTTTTGAAAACTAAATATTATGAGACGAATTGGGCATATTATATTACACAAACTAAACCGCTTGTCTACAAAAAATATTAGGAAAATACGATACGACGAGAAAGACTAATGATTTTACAGCTAATTGCCACATAAGTATCAATGTAACTATAGCTCACAAAATGGGTTCAATTACATTGCAATTTTAAAATTTTTCGTGATAAAATGAAGTGATTGATTGTTGTTTTGAAAAGGTAAGTTGTTTTTTATTTTTGTATTCCTATCATCTGATATTGTAATATCAACAACATTTTTCATAATATATTCTTAAATAACGAAATTACTAATAACGAACAAAAGTTTTATTAATTTCTTGTTAATATAATTATGTAGAAATTTAGATTTTTATCTTGTTCTTACTATAGTGCTAAAGCACAAATGTAGTCATAGTCTACCGTATTTTTTTCATAGTGGTCATAGTTTTTAATTGTAGTATAGCTTATGTGTTTAGAATAACTAGCGCATAGAAAATAATAAAATTTTGTACCCTGTGCTTTATGTTTATTATCCTTTATTGTATTGGAACATCTAGAAGTATAGCAATACATTTTAATTGTTGAACAAAAGAGAAAATAAAAACACTTTTTGTGGTGTACCACTTAACCATACACAAAATCGTACACAAATAGTCAAATCGTAGTAAAAGTCGATATAGGCCGCCAGACGGCAGAGGCATCGCCGCGCTCGATGTCCATACTATGAAATGTTTTTCATACAGTTTTCGGATCAGATTTTTCAAAACATCAAATTACATCTTCTTTTTGCCTTTCTTTATTTAGGTTAACCGCTACTGTTTTTTTCTTCAGCGTTTCTTCTTAATCTACATTAATGTTATATTACAATTCTTTCTGGAACGAGCTATAATTTTTCTCAAATAACCATTTTGTGTGGTTTAGTCGCCTTAAGGTGTAGCATGCTTTGTCAGATGATCTTTAAAGTCCCTTTTAATATTAATATCGTTTGAGAAATTTTTCCCAGATACTTATATTTCGTTTTGATTTTCAATCTTCTTTTAATGTTAGTTTAAATGGTCTAGTAGTGTGTTCGTACAGTTCAGTTATAAGCAAAATTAGGTGTTGTTGTACACCTAATTCTTTTAGTATCAGTCATAAGTGTATCCATTTGACTCTGTGGAACGCTTTACGATAGTCTATAAAACAAATCCATAGTGGGATATTGAATTCCCTAGACTAGATTAAAAATCGACATATCTATTAAAATTAAACAGTAAAAAAGTATGTTATTAAAGATTGATTTATAAATTATTGTAGTTTAAATTCAACTACGCTATGAAACAAATATTGCATGTCATAAACTGCAGTAATCCAAAAATTATAAAGATCTCGCTGTTGTTTGAGTTTTCTTTAATTAATAGGGTAACAAACAATATAATCCTACCGAAGAGGCGTCTAATTTCATAAACTGTTACACGATTGCTCTATCCGATCTACGTACATTTATGAACTAAATGTTTTAGTGACAATGCCTTTTAATAAAAAATACTAATTAATAAAAATGGAAACTTAACTTTTCCAAGTTTATAATAGACACTTTCTTATGTTTAAAAATATATAAAATAAGTAATATAAATTACCGCCTTGTTTATTAAACCTAAAAAGTAAAATAAAGTTATGTGTCGGTTAACAATTTATATTTAACTACATTAGCCAAATAATCCTGAAATTCCTTCATGATTAAATGGATGGATATTTAAATAAATTTCAAGTGTTAAAATGTACCTGCTGTAAAATTTGAAAATCTACTACTAATACAATTATTGGCAACATCTCAGGAGTTTAGAAATGTACGCAACATGGTAAATACGGATCCCAAAAATGGTTTATCCTATTGTGGAGTCCACTTAATGCTACAAGTTGGTCGGAGTCTACATAAAGCGCTACTTAGATAATAATATACACGGTGTATATTCTACTGGAGTTAGTATAATACCGTTTTAGAACGGTATTATATATATATATATATATATATAATATATTATATTATATATATATATATATATTATATATATTATATATATATATATATTATATATATATATTATATATATATATATATATATATATATTCATCAGTTCTATATATATATATATATATATATATATATATATATATATATATACAGTATACTCCCTCTATAACGAACACGGTTATTACAAGGTTTCGCTTATAACGAGATACATTAGATGTCCCGTGAAATTTCTATTTAACTATAACCGTCTATGGCGAGGCAAATTTGGTTATAACGAGAGAAAATAATATCCAAAAACGTGTTTTTTACGTTTTTAGTCCGGTCGTGACTATAAATAAATACCTTTTCAAACAGCCCCTCAATAAACTTAACTGCAGCCCGCAATAAACTTCTTTACAATGAATAAATACAACTGTTTCACATCTTTAGAAAATATATGATAGAATGATACTGGACCATTTAAAGCAGTTAAAAATAACACAGTTCTTAAAATTGCAGAAGCAATAGTTTATGTTATCCTTGAAAATACGATTTATACATTATGTAGTTGGAAAAAAAATATAAGTACAGCTTTTTTGTTTTAACGTATATCATTGATAATAAAAGTAAAAAACTCTTTTATGTTTTAATATATTTCATTGACAATAAAAGTAAATAACTTTTTTTCAAAAACGCCATTCAAACAATATTTATTAGCATCTTATATTGCTCCGAATAGCTTCACTATAGGAAGTTAATGGTTTAGAAAACTACAGATTCATATGTATGCACGGTATTATGATTGTCTGATATAACGAGATCGGCTTATAACGAGGTAATTAGTCTGTCATTTCAGTTCTCGTTATAGAGGGAGTCTACTGTATATATATATATAAAATTATTTAAAAATTTTGTAATGTTACATTATCATGTATAAGTTATTTTAATAAGAATAAACTATGAATTATGCCTATCTACAGGTATTATGTACTTTACCGCACAAATATCACAACTAAGAATTATTATGCAGCTGACTTATAAAATGCGATTATCTCGAAAACGGTTAAATTTTGAGGTTACTAACAAGTATATCTTTTCTTTGTAAAAATAATGTGTCTTTAATAATGTTTAATAAAACTAGATCTAACTTAAAGAGCAAAAAAGTTAAGCGCAAATCTATGATACGCATGTAGCATATGTGGCACCTCTATCAGTTACATTAAAGTATGTATAAAATTATAATTTATCCTACTTAAAAACATCCAATTATAAATTTTTGTCCAAAAATATTTACAAACGTAAAAGTTATAGCGAAAAATAAACTTTTAAATTTCGACTTTAACACCCTGTATTTTTCTTAATATCAATATTTTATTAAAACAAGTTGGCTTAAATCGTAATATTTTAAAGTGCAAAATCTACAGTTTCTGTTTGTACAATTACTTAAGGACCACCCTGTATATATAATATATATATATAATATATACAGTGTGACCCATTTAGATTGGAAACACCTCTATAAAATTTGAAGTTGTTAACCGATTTTAATCAATTTTTTTTTTAATGTCATGTAATAATAGGTCTATTGCGGGACAAAATATGAAATATTTAGTTAAATTTTCAGGCATTCTACGATACTTTTTCTTCGTCGAAAATGGAGAATTTGTATTAGCGATTTTTTATTAAAAAATTTCTACGTCACTGGATTTAGAGTGGCTTCGAATAGTTATGACAAAAATTTCATTAAAATATATGTATTAATAACGAAGTTATGACAACTTAAAATTTTAAAACTCACTAAGCTATGAGTCAAAAAAGAACACCCTGTATCAACAGATAACCATAAAACTAATTATTTTTCAAATAATTTTAATAATAAACCACTACTAGCCAAAAAATGTTTAAAATAGCATAAAAATTTAATGCAAGTAACGCACTTATATTATTATTAACCTTATATGCTACAACTTAAATCTCAGTTGCCATGACAACGATATTACTGTTTGACATTATTTGTGTCATACAAATTTCAGTGCTAGCATAAATGTATGCATAATATCTGCAACAATATTTACTTCAAATTCTTTTAATAATATTTTGTGTCATGGCTGCAAGATTAAGTTTGAGAGAAAAAATTGAAATTATACGTCTTTTGGGAGATAACAATAGGAGTGCCAGGGAAGTTTGTACAATATTTAATGACAGACATGTGGATCGTCCTAATATTAGCTGCGGTACTGTAAACAAAATAAATAGAATATTTAATGAATATGGTGCAGTATCAAAACTAATTTTAAAAAATAATCCGTTACAAAGAAGAAGAGGAAGTGATCAAATCATTTTAGATCATTTCAGAAATAACCCTAATGCCAGTTTAAGGAATGCCAGTTTATATTTGAATGTGCCTCGAGAGAGTATTTGGTGATGTCTTAAGGTAAATAATATTAAACCTTTCAAACCAAAATTCTTACACACATTACAAGAAGGCGACGAAGCAAAACGTTTAGAATATTGTTTATGGGCCCAAGGGGAATATTTAAACAATATAAATTTTCTAAAAAACGTGTTGTTTACCGACGAAGCCACTTTCACTACAAATGGAGTAGTATCATCACAGAATTGTCGCTATTGGACAGCAGATAATCCCCATTGGGTATTAAACTGTAAAAGCCAGTATTCTCAAAAAATTAATGTCTGGTGTGGTATACTGAACGAGCGAGTTATTGGTCCTTTCTTTTTTGAAGAAAACTGAAGAACTCACAGAAATTTTTAGAATTTTTAAACACCGACTTGTGGGATGCTATTCATGAGCTCCCAATTAATGAACGATTAAATTTGTATATTCAG
Source organism: Diabrotica undecimpunctata (assembly GCF_040954645.1). Classification (NCBI taxonomy): domain Eukaryota; kingdom Metazoa; phylum Arthropoda; class Insecta; order Coleoptera; family Chrysomelidae; genus Diabrotica; species Diabrotica undecimpunctata. Next base: position 89,581,343 of record NC_092804.1, read on the forward strand.
CTAGATGGTTGTTCTGTTCATTACGCCAGAACCGTGAAGCACTGGCTAAATAAAAATTTTCCGAACCGTTGGATAGGCCGGGGTAGTCCGTTGATAGATTGGCCACCCCAGATCTCTAGATCTCACAATTTTAGACTTCTTTCTCTGGGGAGTTATCAAACAAAAAGTTTACTAAACCCGTCCAAGAGACGTAAACGAACTTCGTGCAAGAATTCGACAGGCATGTGCAGAAATTACTCCCCAACAACTAAGAAATGTAATTAGAAATATTCATAAACGCTACGACAAATGTATCCAATTAGATGGTGTATTGGTAGAGGCAACTAGGATTTAAACTAAAATTATGTTTCCATGTTTCTGTTAATACAGAGTGTTTTTTTTTTAACGTTAATACAGAGTGTTTTTTCTTAGTGAGTTTTTAAATTTTAAGTTGTCATAAGTTTGTTATTAATTAATATATCTTAATGAAATTTTTGTAATAGCTATTTGAAGCCACTCTAAATCCAGTGGCGTAGAAAATTTTTTTAATAAAAAAATCGCTAATACAAATTCTCCATTTTCGACGAAGAAAAAGTATCGTAGAATGCCCTGAAAATTTAACTAAATATTTCATATTTTGTCCCGCAATAGACATTTTATTACATGACATTAAAAAAAATATTTGATTAAAATCAGTTAACAACTTCAAATTTTATAGAGGTGTTTCCAATCTAAATGGGTCACACTGTATATATATATATATATATATATATATATATATATATATATATATATATATATATAATATATATATATATATATATATATATATATATATATATATATATATATATATATATATATATATATATATATATTATATATATATATATATATATATATATCTACGGCATTAAGTGAACTCCGCCCATGTTAAAATTCAGGTTCAATTGAGCTCCGTGGTCAAGTGGATACCGATATACGGAGCTCACTTGACAATTCCGTAATATTGGTTCAGTCGATTCATCAACATGTAGAGTTTAATAATTTATAAAAATTTTTTGGAGCCCGTAAATACCCCTGTATCATAAATGTATACCGCTTAGTTCACGTGTATATATTATAGGGGTCGTTCAGATCTTCTTCATTGTATATTTGAACCATACGTTTATCGGTTTAAGTAAGCTCTGAGAGTTTGGCAACTGTGCGATTATACCGTATATTTTCAACATATACCCTGAACGGTTTATATGGGCTCCTTATTTTTATCTACTGTTTGTAGACAGTGGAATGTCATACGCATTACACTGTGTAACAGAGGATATCATATTACCTGGTATAACTAAGTACTAAAATGTAACTGGTTCTTTAAAAAACAGGTATGTAGATACAAAAGGATTTGGGCTTATTATTGAATGGAATGTTCGCTTGCATCGAAAATTTTATTTTTTCTGTATTTTTAAAGATGTTGTTTTTTTTATTTAATATAATTTTATTAGTTCAATGCCGAATTTGATGTTTTTTTTAATTACAGAAATTTCGTAATATATTTTGTTTACGTGAGTATGTCTTTGTACATTTTATGTAAGCATCTGAATAATAGAAACTACTTTTATTTTATCAAATCTTCTGCGATATATTGTATAAAGCTTTTTTAATATTTTAGTTCTGGTCTTATTTGTGTACTACATATGATATCTCGATAGAAGGTTATCTCAAAATAAATATGGTTAAGTGCTACAATAGATATTTTTGTGTTAAAATCAAAAGAAAGAATGGTTAATTTGTCTAACAAGGTATATTCGGCAGCAGAAGCATATAGTACAAGCGTCTATGTTTTAAGGGCGGAAGGACGTGCGCCTCATTTTTAGCTGACAAGTTTGCGAAGAATATTTCTGGTCCTCAATTTACCTTTTAGTTTTAAACAATAATCTGTGACTGACCCGGTGTGATACAAACTATTATCAAGGAATTTATAGGAAGTCTACAGTTCAATGATTTTATGACAAGATTGGATGTTCAGTTTTGTGAAAACGTCTATGTCGAGGAAATTGAAGGAGCACCCACGAGTTTTTCAGGGGTTTTGGCTGAAAATTGATTCATAGTTTATTTTTATTGTGCAATAATAGATGTCTCGTCTATATAATAGAAGTCCTAGTATCTACCGTATGGATCGTTTGTTTGTGTAAATGTTATACAGTGTAGGTGCCTTTATGCTACCCCAAGCGAGACCGTTCTTCATCTGCTATTCTTAACATTGAGTGATACAAAAAATATTCTCTTGTGTAGGCATACGCAAATAATATAAGTGAGTTTGTTATCTAAGGGGATATCATATAGTTTTTCGAGAAATATTTTGTAATTTAAGGTGTCGTAAGCGGCATTTGGATTGAAAAATACCACCCCTGATACCCGATATTTTTCGTATCCGTCTTTGATGTGTTGGGTAAGATTTAGCATTTGTAATGTACCTGATCTTCCCTATCTATAGCCACCTTTGTCTTTTAATTTGAGCTTTTCTTCAAATATCGGTGAAATCATATTAACGATCTTGTGCAAAATTATTTTAAATAGCTGACAAAATAAAGATATTGGCCGATAGTTTTTGTGGTCGTTGGAGTTTTTGCCAGGTTTAAGCAAGGTAACAACTTTGGCTTGTCTCTAGATTTTGGGTGTTTCCATAATTTGAATACAGTTGTTCATCATCCGGATAAGCCATTGTGGTGTTTTTGGTCCAGATTTCGTAATAAGCTTTGTGCTCAGATCCTCAATGTCGGTAGTTGTATTATTTTTCATTAAATATGTAGATGGTGGATCCAAGCTCAACATCGTTGAAAGTTTCTCTGAAAGCTGACTGGTTTTGTCCTTTCTTACTTTGAGTTATTCTTTGCTTTTTTTCCGACAGAGATAGCATGTCTATATCCATAATGTGGTTTTCAGCGATAAGCTTTATTCCAAATACCCTACGTTAGGCCCTATATGTGTTTCCTGCACTAGAAATAAGTCAGATTCGTGTTTAGCGCATATGTCTGATAAGTTTAAGTAAAGTAAAGTTTCTTGATCTCTAGATATACCCTTAACAGTTATAAACATACGTTATTAGAATAGTTGGCCCTAAAAAGGACCAATTTGACAAAATCATATTAAAGGGGTAACTGAAGAATTAGCCGATTAATTATTTAATCATTACCCTGGGTATACACGATTGTGGTGGTTTTCTTAGTACTTAAATTTTCGTAAAGGCTCGTTCTTTGAACCCCATAAGTAATGCCTAATATTTTACTTTTTATTGAAAATTTAAATTTTACATGCCGTGTATTACTTTTTGACGATATTTCGAATCAGATTTGTATAGTAATAATTTAAGGTATTAAAGAGCCTGTTTGTGGAAAATAAATAAGTTTGTGATATCGTTCGCAAATCATATATAGATAATAAAAAAATAAAAACAGTTAAAATAGGTGTAAAAAATTTCAACTTCATACATCGGCGCCATTGTTCAGGTGATGGGTTTATCACAGATATCAAAGGTTACATTTTAATTCAAGGTTCTATTTGCGTATTTTCAATATTAAAAGAGTAGGAAAAGACACGTTTATGCTTTTATTTTTTTTTTTTAAATCTATTCTATTTTCTTTCTAGAGTTCCGTCTTTTTTGAACGACCTGTGGTCTTTTTTTAATTGGGCACTTGTCCAAGGCTATGACAAATACTTTGTCCTCTGCTATTCTAAATTAATATGACTGATTCATTTTCTCTTTGTGTATCTTTTTCTTCTTCTTCTTCTTTTTTTTATATAGACATGACTGTCTGTTTTTCAATGTGCCTCCAGTAAGTTGCCGTTCCTTGGTTTTCGTGGTCTTCCTACTGATCGTCTTCCTATTGGGTAACCGTCTCTTGGCGTGTCTACTACTCTATTTGTTGTCATTCGGCTTATATGATCGTTCCCACAAACCATCACAAACCATTGTATGGTGTAAATCCAGATAGCAAATAGATATTCTTCACTTTCTCGAAGAAATATTATTCTAACACACAAAATGAATAAATTGCCAAAACCTTCCTTGCATATTCTGTTCACTTATGAGGGGCAGCAATATCAGTACCAGAATAAGGCGTATAGTCCTGGACTGGCTAATTGTTGGATAATAGGAAGCATGAGTGTAGCAGTTTTATTGCTTTCGGGACTGCACCAGGTATCGGGGAGCAGAAATATCATTACCAACTTAATGCATATAGGAATTGTTGCTTGAACTTTATTATTATTAAACAACACTACATTTCCTAGTAAAATTATTATGCCTTTACAATAAGACAAATTTTCGATCGTTGGTTATGGAAACATCATGTACATACCACCGGGTTCCCCATGTCGATATCAAGCAAAATCCTTGTAATAATGATACGGGAAACAAAAAACCAAAGATGAAAATATGCACCAAGAAACTCTGTTTTATTGAATAGACGAATAAAAGACAGATTCTTGATTCAAATAGTCAAAAAATCAATGAACAGCTTACTAAAATAGAAATAACGCCTATTTAAGATGTAATCCATTAACGGGCCAAGGTACAAAGCACTCCTGGCATCTGCTAATGATAAAGATCTCATAAGAAACTCTCTCCGGTCCTCAAACATCTTTAACAAAGTGCACGAAAAATGTTTCACTTAAAATCAACGAAATGAAAACCAAATACAAGCGAATCAACAGAAGAGACCAATTTAATAAATTTAGATAAAACATTATAGTCAACAACTACAATTTCGAAAGTATGGAACACTTTAAATATCTTAGATCACTATTCACGGTTAATAATAATGCCACTAAAGAAATACAGTGCATAATTCAAACTTCATAGTACCTATTTTAATACATGGATGTGAGTCATGGAAAATGACTAAAACAAATAAGGAAGCACTCCGAATATTTGAAAGGAAAATAATAAGAAAATTTTTTTAACCCCATTATCATAATTACTATTTAAATGGGAATAAGCCACAATTAAAGGTTAAAGTTAGTTTATTGACGTTTCAATTTTCACTTCGGAAATCGTTCTCACTAATGTTTGTATTTTGAGACCGATTTCCTAAGTGGAAATTGAAACTTCAATAAACTAACTTTAACTTTTAATTGTGGCTTATTCCCATTTAAATAGTAATTACTTTAAAATGTCACAAGAAAATAGCTTCAGAACTCATTATGATATCGCTACAAATCCGTATAGAATAAGAAAACATACTGAATAAAGAAAGCTCTCATAACGATATTGTTCAGGAAAATAAATCCCTTAAGGTATATCGGACACATGCATAGACGCCAAGACGTCAACCTTGTAGAACTGGTATGGAAGAAAGTTAGCACAGAAGAATGCCACTTGGGTGACATGCCCAAGTGGCATTCTTATTCATATATAATGGAGAGTAAACATCCAATCATATCTCAAAAACTGAACATTTCATTTGATTGCAGATTCGTGAAAAATCAATCAACTTGGAGATAAGTTGTATTCAGCGAAGGCCCACCCAGTGTAGTAGCGCTACGTATTGATAATTATAAAGAGAAAGAAGAAACAGTGACAAGAAGCAACAAAAATGGACTGTGGAGCAAAGCTGCTTCAAAGTCTTTGATTGGAGAGGATTTAAATGAACGTATAAGAAATACAATGGATGATTGATGGATTCGAGAAACGTGGGACTTGAGAAAGGCACTCTCCGAAACAGCTGTACTGATAAGATAGAATTAATTTTGTGGAAGTTTTGGTGTTTTATTGTTAAACAAAATGGAATTAACATACGACATTATAATATACGCTATAATAACTAGACAACGTATATGATACGGACATATAAGGAGAAAGTTTAATGATACAATAATCTACCCAATATTTGTTATGAGTAAAAACGATATGAATAAACAAAATAAAGAAATCCATGGCAAAAGGCAAAAAGAGTAATGATTTAAAAATGAGAGAGGTATCCTGTGGATAACATGTGCGTAATTAGGAACGAATGGAGATGAAGATCAGAAGACGACAAAGAATGTTTTAAATTGATAAATGTATACAATTTTTAACAATGTATATTTATAGGTCATTATTAGGGCCAACGTGCTAATTTTATGTAAAATAACACTTTTCAAGTTGGTTCGGTTACAGCACGGTGGAATCAAATACACCCAAAGTTAAAAACTATCGATGTTTATATGAAAGATGAAACCTTATGGCACATGACCGTGCAATCTTGACACCTACACATTATCACATAATTGTGAACGGTATATTGTACCTAATTACTAAGAAGTTTGTTATTTTATTCTAAGAATAAGTTTAATAATTTACGGGAGATTTAAGTATTTAAAATTTTACAGGATCCGGTATCATAATAAAAAGTCAAATTTCACTACAACTCCATAAAAACGTGTTAAATTTTACTTTGGATATTCTTTTTGTGAATATAATAAGTAAAAATACAGTAAGTTTCATCTTCTTATTGTGCCGTATTCTAATTAAGGTTAGCGATTACTTCTTTAAACGCTTCCCATAAATTATTATAGTTTAAATTTAACTACTTTATGAAAAAAATATTGCACGTCATAAATTGCAGTAATTGAAAAATTACAAAAATCTCCTATTTACAGAGTTTTTTTTAAATTTCATTTGGTTTATTTTAATCCTACTTAAGGGCTTCTACTTTCTTAAACTGTTACACGATTACTCTACTCGATGTTAGTACATGACTGTTTTTCAATGTGCCTCCAGTAAGTTGTCGTTCCATGGTTTTCGTGGTCTTCCTACTGATCGTCTTCCTATTGGGTAACCGTCTCTTGCCGTGTCTACTACTCTATTTGTTGTCATTCGGCTTATATGATCGTTCCATTCTACTCTTCTATTTCTTAACCAGTTCTTGATGTTCTCCACCTTGCATCTACATCGTATATCTGTACTTCTAGCTCTGTCCCATAGTATCTTACCATCAATTTTTCTAAGTGTTTTTATCTCTGTTGTTTCTAACGTCCTTTTTGTCCTCTCTGTGCCAGGTCTTGTTTCTGCTGCGTATGTCATTATTGGTCTGATAACTATTTTGTAAATTCTGCCTTTGGTTTCTTTCCCGATATTTTTATTTCTTCATATTGTTTCATTTAGGCAGCCTGCGGCTCTGTTTGCTCTATTCAGTGAATCTCCCACTTCAGTTTCGAGTTTTCCGTAGCTAGATAATGTGATACCTAGATATTTAAACTCCATCACTTGGTCTATTATCTGACCTTCCAGCTCCAATTAACATCTTAGTAAACTTGCTGTTGTAACCATGCATTTTGTCTCTTTTGAGGAAATTAACATGTTAAATTTTCTGGCGGTTATATGAAATTGGTGTATCATACGTTGTAAATCATCTCCACTTTGAAAGAATAGTATTGCGTCGTCTGCATAGCAGATTATTTTAATTTGTTTTTCTCCCATTTGGTATCCTCTTTTATTTCTTACTTTTTTATTATTTCATCCATAATCCGGTTGAACAATTGAGGACTTAGGGAATCTCCCTGTCTTATCCCATTGCCAGCTTCAATAGGGTCGGTTAGTTCTTCTTCTACTTTTACTTTTATTGTGTTGTTTTGGTATATATTTTCGATTGTTTTGATTATTCAATGAAATAGACATTAATTTGATAGTTTCCATTTTATTAGTACTGATGGTATATAACTAGCATCTGTTGGTACTATATATCAATTTGAACATGTGGAAGTAAGAGCACTCTCTTGTTAGTAATTTCAGTGTAAATTATGACGAAACCAGAAATAACCCATAATATTATCCCACATCTCAAAGGTCTGCCTCGCGGTATCTGGGAGTCTCAATAATTTGCTTTTCATAGATAAAAACAAAAACCCACTAAGACGAACAAAACAAAAATCAAAAAATCCGTCAACCTGTCAATAGGGACATACAATATTAGATCAATGTCTACGGATAAAAAAGTACATGAACTGGAAGAAGAATTAACAAACATAAAATGGGATATCAAATGCCTATCAGAAACTCGACGAAAAGAAGATACCCGGATACAGCTAAAATCCGGTAATCTACTGTATTATAAAGGAAATGCAAAGAATAGTAAATTTGGAGTAGGATTTATAATAAATAAAGCTAGAAGTAAGCATGTCCAAATTATCAAAGGAATATCAGATCGTGTAGCCTATGTCGTACTTAAAATAAGAAGAACATCAATTAAAATTATCCAGGTATATGCCCCCACGACAGCTTATGATGACGAAGATATCGAACTATTTTATGAAGATATATCAAAGGCTATGGAAGAACATAAATATCGTCTTATACTAGTAATTGGAGATTTCAATGCCAAACTGGGTAGAAAACTAAACAAGGAAGAAACTAAAATAGGAGATTTCGGGTATGGTCAGAGAAATGATAGAGGTGCTACTTTGATGAACTACCTAGAAGAAAAGCATCTAGATGCAATGAACTCCTTTTACAAAAAGAAGCCCCAACGAAAGTGGATATGGATCAGCCCTAATGGATCCACAAAAATTAGTGTTGACGGTAACTATGAAATGAAAAGAAAAATAATTAAAAACTGGGATCTAGTAGATAGAAACAAACTAGGGCAATATAAAAAGATATACAAAGACCTATTAAAAGAACAACTTACTTAAAAATTAGACAGTTATGACAAAGATATAGATGAAATAGACAACATACTTACAGCAACGATGATTACACCAGGAAAAGAAATAGCGAAAAAGGATCTAAAAAAGAACAACTGTATATCAACAGAAACAAAGAAGCTTATGGATAAAAAAAGGAAGCTATAGAATATGTAGAAATCAATAAAACAATAAGCAGAATGATAAAAGAAAATACGAGAAAAGAACAAGAAATAGAAATAGAAAAAGTAATGCAAAACAACAAAAATATGAAATGATTAAGAACGAAATTAGGTAAGTGTGAAATAAACAAAATAAAAGATGAAAACGGACTAGAAACAAACATTAAAGATGACATCATAAATATTATCCACCATTTCTATTCAGAACTGTATAGAACAAAAAAGGAACTACCAGAAACAATTAAAAACCAACTTAAGGCTAAAGTAAAAAATGTCAACCCAGAGCTACAGCCAGAAATAAGCAAATCAGAAATAAAGAAGGCATTAAAAGAAATGAAAAACAATAAATCGCCTGGAAATGATGGAATAACTGCAGAGATGCTGAAATATGGTGGAAAAGTGGTAATTAACACTCTGCATTCCCTTTTTAACAAGATATTAAAAGAAAAAAGAATCCCAAACAACTTGAAGGAATCCGTAACCATTATCCTACACAAGAAAGGGGATAAAGCAGATATAAAAAAATACCGTCCTATGTATAAAAAACACTCCTCAATGTAATGTATAAACTCATAACAAAAATTTTAACCAATAGATTGACGACAAAGTTCGATGGATACCAGTCAAAAGAACAAGCTAGTTTTAGAAAGGGATTCAGCATAAGTGACCATTTACTAAGTATGAAAATACTTATAGAACGAGCAAATGAATACCATATTCCTCTATATATAGCGTTCATAGATTTCGAAAAGGCTTTCGACAGTGTCGAACATTGGGCAGTGAAAAGTTCTTTGATTAACAGCAGAATTGACCACAGATATACGGAACTAATAGCCAATATATATAAGAAGCCAAAACAACAATTAAAGTATATGAATAAACAAAAACAATACAAATAAATGGAGGCGTGAGACAGAGTCATATCACCGAAACTTTTCAATCAGGCTTTGGAAGATATTTTTAAAAGATTAGAATGGGAAGAAAAAGGTATACAAATTTGTGAACAACGCTTGAACCATCTAAAATACGCTGATGACATCGCATTGATAACAGATAAAAATGAAGAATTATTTGAAATGATGAAAGAACTGGACGTAGAAGCTGGAAAGATAGGCCTTAATATGAATTACAGCAAGACCAAAATCATAACAAATACAGATGAAAACATCACAATGAGGATCGTACAAGATGAAGTAGAACAAGTTCAGGATTATATATATATATATATATATATATATATATATATATATATATATATATATATATATATATATATATATATATCTGGGTCAGACTATAAAACTTAACAAAGAAAACCAAACAGCAGAGATAAAAAGACGAGTTAGACTGGCATGGGCGGCATTTGGCAAACTAAGCTACATTCTTAAAAACAAAAGATATCCACAGCATCTTAAGACCAAAGTATACAATCAATGCGTACTACCTGTTCTAACTTATGGTTCCCAAACGTGGACATTTACAAAAGCAAACATGGACATATTCATAAAAACCCAAAGAGAAATGGAAAGACAAATGTTGCACATAAGACTAATGGAAAAAAAGAGAAACGAGTGGATAAGAGAGAAAACAAAAGTGAGGGATGTTAGACAAGAAGTTGCAAAATTGAAATGGAGATTTGCCGGGCACAATATAAGACAAAAAGAAGACCGATGGAACAAAATTCTTATTGGAGACCGTGGGAATATAAACGAAGCAGAGGAAGGTCCCAAATGAGATGGGCAGATGATATTAAGAAGCACGTGGGCTCTAGGTGGATGACTATACCGATAGACAGAGAAGAATGGAAAAGGATTGGGGAGGCCTATGTCCAAAGATGGACCGAAAAAGGCTAATTATATAGAGATAGATTCCGTTGATTGAATAGTATAGGGTATCCATATATTTTAATTAACGGTATGTCAGAGTTTTATTAATTTTTATATATAGTTGCAAAATGAAGAAGAAAGTTCAGTACAGGCAGTTAAATAGCTGATCTGTCAATTTAGAAGTAAGAGCAAGTACCAACTTGCTGAAAAGCATACCATACACAAAAGGGATAATAAAATGTACTGCACAAACTATAGCGATATAAGCTATATATATGCTATATATCTATTAATTATTAGGATATACAGTATTTTTTCTAATACACCTGGAACGATTGAGTGAATAGGTGAACTATCAAATAGGAGACTATTAGTGTGAAATTAGAAAAACTAATAAATCGTTGATCAATTATTCACTATTAGGCAGTTAATGAGAAATGTTGGGAATACAAAAAAACATTAAACTAGTTATTTATAGATTTTAAACAAACACTGATATAATCATAAGAATAAAACTATGAAATACCATGGCAGAACTAGGCTTACCTAATAAACTAATTAATTTAACAAGGAGTAATCTACAAGTAAAGTATCTTACTGTCGACTTATTTTCAAATGTACTGCAAAGAGCTTTAAAAAATGTGAACAAATTAGCGTAATAGCTGTTTTGAAAACTAAATATTATGAGACGAATTGGGGATATTATATTACATAAACTAAACCGCTTACCTACAAAAAATATTAGGAAAATATGATATGACGGGATAGACTAATGACTTTACAGCTAATTGCCACATAAGTATCAATGTAACTATAGCTCGCAAAATGGGTTCAATTACATTGCAATTTTTAAATTTTTCGTGATAAAATGAAGTGATTGATTGTTGTTTTGAAAAGGTAAGTTGTTTTTTATTTTTGTATTCCTATCATCTGATATTGTAATATCAACAACATTTTTCATAATATTTTCTGAAATGCGCTTTCTCTTACTGGTAACGAACAAAAGTTTTATTAACTTCTCGTTAATATAATTATGTAGGAATTTAGATTTTTATCTTGGTCTTACTATAGTGCTAAAGCACAAATGTAGTCATAGTCTACCGTTTTTTTTTTCACAGTGATCATAGTTTTTAATTGTAGTATAGCTTATGTGTTTATAATAACTAGCGCATAGAAAATAATAAAATTTTTTACCCTGTGCTTTATGTTTATTATCCTTTATTGTATTGGAACATCTAGAAGTATAGCAATACATTTTAATTGTTGAACAAATGAGATAATAAAAACACTTTTTGTGGTGTGCCACTTAACCATACACAAAATCGTGCACAAATAGTCAAATGGTAGTAAAAGTTTCCGATATAGGCCGCCAGACGGCAGAGGAACCGCCGCGCTCGATGTCTATACTATGAAATGTTTTTTATACAGTTTTCGGATCAGATTTTTTCAAAACATCTAATTACATCTTCTTTTTGCCTTTCTTTATTTAGGCTAACCGCTACTGTTTTTTTCTTTAGCGATTCTTCTTAATCTACATTAATGTTATATATTTACAATTCTTTCTTGAACGAGCTATAATTTTTCTCAAATAACCATTTTGTGTGGTTTAGTTGCCTTAAGGTTTAGCATGCTTTGTCAGATGCTCTTTAAAGTCCCTTTTAATATTAATATCGTTTGAGAAATTTTTCCCAGATACTTATATTTCGTTTTGATTTTCAATCTTCTTTTAATGTTAGTTTAAATGGTCCAGTAGTGTGTTCGTACAGTTCAGTTATAAGCAAAATTAGGTGTTGTTGTACACCTAATTCTTTTAGTATTAGTCATAAGTGTATCCATTTGACTCTCTCGAACGCTTTACGATAATCTATAAAACAAATCCATAGTGGGATATTGAATTTCCTAGATTTTTATACTTTTATTGGACTATTATAATAATAGCTTTAAAATTAAATGTTTAGTGAAAATCTCTACGCGACTTTAATGCATTAAATATTTTAATTAAAAATCGGCATATCTAATGAAATCAGACAGTAAAAAAGTATGTTATTAAAGATTGATTTATAAATTATTGTAGTTTAAATTCAACTACGCTATAAAACAAGCATTGCATGTCATAAACTGCAGTAATCCAAAAATTACAAAGATCTCTCTGTTGTTTGAGTTTTCTTTAACTAATAGGGTAACAAACATTATAATCCTACCGAAGGGGCTTCTACTTTCATAAACTGTTACACGATTACTCTATCCGATGTACGTTCATTTATGAACTAAATGTTTTAGTGACAATGCCTTTTAATAAAAAATACTAATCAATAAAAATGGAAACTTAACTTTTCCATGTTTATAATAGACATTTTCTTATGTTTATAAATATATAATAGTAATATAAATTACCGCCTTGTTTATTAAAAGTAAAAAGTAAAATAAAGTTATGTGTCGGTTAACGATTTATATTTAACTACATTAGCCAAATAATCCTGAAATTCCTCCATGACTAAATTGATGGATATTTAAATAAATTTCAAGTTTAAAAATGTACCAGCTGTAAAATTTGAAAATCTACTACTAATACAACTATTGGCAACATCTCAGGAGAATAGAAGTGTACGCGTAATGGTAAATACGGATCCCACAAATGGTTTATCCTGTTGTGGAGTCCACTGAATCCTACATGTTGGTCGGAGTCTATATAAAGCGCTACTTAGATAATAATATACACGGTGTATATTCTACTGGAGTTAGTATAATACCGTTTTAGAACGGAGCTTACATTAACCGCTAGATGTATATATATGTAGGTCTAATTAAGTTCTTTTATTATTTGAAGAGGGTTAACGTTATATTAAAAGTCCGCGATCTATGCGAGAAGTCTTTATTATATAGAATACACTGTAATGATGTTATTTACATTTACAATACACAAGATTACGGATAATTGTCTGCGACCTGCGAATTAAAATATCGAACACCCCCGTCGTTAATTGGTTCCGTCTTTCGTCTTCTTCGGCGTGCACGATAATTTCAAGTCTATTCGGTTCGAGCCACAAAAATCGAATCCCCGGCTCAGGAGGAATGTGTGTTCTCGCCTACATATCTCCTGTCCCCCTTCGCCTCTGAATCCCGTCTCCCTTATAGCGACTTAAGCATATTGTTTAAGTGGTTCCTTGCAGTGGCGTAACTAATGAATAAAACTATGCTAAATACTTATAGTAAGAAATATTCCTACATATATATATATATATATATATATATATATATATATATATATATATATATATTATATATATATATATATATATATTATATATATATATATATATATATATATATATATATATTATATATATATATATATATATATATTATATATATATATTATATATATATATATATTATATATATATATATATATATATATATATATATATATATATATATATATATATATATATACATCATACTATCATTTTCGCATCGATACATTATGCTTTTACCATCAATTTAGCATCGTCTTGCAAAGTAGCATCTGTATATCGACGCTACTTTACAAGACCTTAATAACTTTTTTCCTGTACTTGTTACAAGAATTTTAACCATCTCATTGATTAGAGTGTTGATACCGTGTTGATATTTTAAAATATCCGCTTTCTCTTTTTATCCCTTACTGAGTTATACAAGTTTATTCCAGAAAATGTTTGAGTCTAAAATGATGGTACAGTGAAAATATTATATATATTTAGTTCAGGGTTTTACCGTTTACTCGCTGCCATTATATACATGAAAATGTATATCCCACTTTCATTATCAATCATTTTAGCATCAGAAATTTGGCATCGCTGTTGAATATAATATTACCCACAATGAAATAGTAAATTTAAGAATATATATATATATATATATATATATATATATATATATATATTCTTTTCATCCACAAATCATTCTGGCATCATGGTTGGTTAAAAGTAACGGGATATGATATATTGCAACTACCTATGGTATCTTCGCTCCAATTGGCCCAGTCGCGACGTACAGCCCCTCAAATGATAGGATTTAACCAATAAAATACAATAAGACAGAAAAATCAAATATAGCAGCATGTCAAAAAGGCCTTAATTATATATCTTCGTTTCTATAAGTCCAATCGTGACGTAGAGTATCTCAAATGACAGGATTTAACGAATTGAAAACAATGAAATAAAAAAATTAAATACAGCAACATGTCAAAAGGGCCGTAGTCACGTATCTTCGGTCCTATTAGTCCAATCGTGACGTATAGTACCTCTAATGATAGGATTCAACATAGAGAATACAATGGGATACAAAAATCAAATACAGAACAATGTCAAAATGGCCTTAGTTATGTATCTTCGGTCCTATTAGTCCAATCGTGACGTACGATACCTCAAATGATAGAATTTAACTAATAGAATACAATGAGATAGAAATCAAATACAGCAAAATATTAAAAGGGCCTTAGTTACGTATCTTCGTTTTTATTAGCCCAATCGTGACGTATAGTACCTCAAATGATAGGATTTAACCAATCGAATACAATAAGATAGAAAAATAAAATACATCAGCTTATCAAAAGGGCCTTAGTTATGTATCTGCGGTCATATTAGTCCAATCGTGACGTATAGTACCTCAAATGGTAACATTTAACCAATAGAATACTACGACGTAGAAATCAAATACATCAACACGTCAAAAGGACCTTAGGTATATATCTTTGCTCCTATATATGTTATGTCAAAAGAGCCTTAGTTGCGTATCTCGGGTCCTATAGGTCTAATCAGGATATATGGAGCCTAAAATGATAGGATTTAAAGAAGATAATACGATAGTGGAGAGAAATTCAACATGGCTGCATCTAATAACACCTTAAACTGGCAGCAATAAAACGAATTTACGCACAGAGGTATGTGGCATATTACGTGACAGGATTTAGCGAATACCATACGATTACGTCATACATCTCTTTGCATACGTCCACTTTTAGTTAACTACTTAGTATGTATTCAGTACTTAGCTTTACGGTGTTGAGGCATGGACTCTTAAACAGAAGAATGTTACAAATCTTTGAGATGTGGTGCTACTGCCGTATACTAAAAATAAGTTGAGTGGATAAAATTACAAATGAAGGGGTAATACGTAGAATACATAACGATCCAGAAGTTATACTGGATATAAAAAAGAGAAAAATTAAACACTTTGGCCACCTGATGAGTTAGTGATGAGTGAATTATTCAAAACAGCAGTAAATAAAATTAGAATTGCCCTAATGATATCCAATCTCCGATAGGAGAGGCACTCAAAGAAGAAAATATGAAAGACTCGAAAAATCTCCAACGTTCACTGTTAAACATATTCCTCCCGTTCACTGCACACATTTACTGCTCCTTGACGCTGTAACGAGAATGAGATAGGATTTAACAAATAAAATGACAGAAAACTAAACAAGACAGTGTGTCAAACGTGGAATGCGTCGTAGAACGTGAAATAGCGTCAAATTATATGATGGCCATAGACGTTTCTTTAATACCCAGCAAACGACTCGCTTTGTAAAGTTACATAGGCGGGATCTGTGCGAGAAAAAGTCGATCATTCGTTTTATAATCCAAAGGGGACCATAAAATATTCAACATTAAAATGTGACATAATGTAACGTTATGACAAATCTTTTTTCTCCCGCACGGGTGCATGCCTGTGTACCTATGCAAGGGGAGTCGTGCATAACCTTTAAGTTGATCGTAATACATAACTGCAACAAGTATGTTGACGGTTTGGGTTAGTATATACAGTGCATTCCGCACGTTTTTTAAACATGATTAGGAAATTGTTGACTGGAGGCTATTAAAGAAGTTCTTAAAATTTTTGCGGGTCACCCCCTTTTCTGTAAATGGAGTGAATATTGTTATCCGTTTAATTTTTTCCCCAGTTGAATAATTCCTGCTGGTATTTGGTATAAGCTTATTTCTTTTCCCCATTTAAGCTGTTTCATAGCTAATTCTACTTCCTCTTTATAGTACCCTGTTCACCTGGCAATTTCGGACTATTTCATCTCTTATAACATAAAACAGTTGTTTCAGATATCTTTATCGCGTTTCCTTTTTTTATGCATGAATATGCTGCCGTTTTCATCTTTTACTATTTCATATGGAGCTACACGATTAACAATTCCAAATCAAGAAAACACAAGTAACACTCCGAATTATATTATACAAATAATAGTCGAAAAATGAAGAGCAAGAGTTAGATGATCAAGAAGCCGAAATCTTAATGACGAACACAAATATAATCAAATATAAGGTTGAATGCTCGAATAAATGAACTTTGATCAGATAAAAGGCATATATCGAGCACAGGGCAAGGTTTAATTAAACTGTGCTCGATATATACCTTTTATCTGATCAAAGTACAAATATAATCGACTAATCAGACAATTAAGATCAGCGCTACATGACGCACGCAATGCCACATTTGAACACTACATTAGTACATTGTCTAAAGAAGATCATTCAGTATGGATACCAACAAAAACACTTAAAGAGACCTGAACAACACAACCCACAAATTAAGAAAGATGACGTTAGTTGAGGAAGATCAGACCAGGAAAAAATGTCAACATTTTCAGAATACCAGATAATAATAATCAAGCAATAGAACACTGAAAACTTTTGTTTTTAACTGTACGCCCGTCGTGAATGACATACCATTTTTTAAATAACACTTAATATTGCACTTTTTTAGTGTATTTATTTCATGTTTCAAGATAATTCTTTTAGGAATATATTTATTTATAACATACGGTCTTATGGTCTTATTACGGCTTTCAGATTATACGACATAAATGTATCTTGTACCGCACTGCTAATTAAGAATTATGTTTGTAATGCGATAAGAGGTCCGGATATACGAGACACCAGTGACTCATGCCGCACTGATAAAAATCCGACAGGAATCTGCATTTCTATAAAAAAAATAGATTAATTTGTTTTGTGTATTAATTTAGTTTAGGTCGAACAAGAGTTGCAGTAAAAGATTTTTCTAAATATAGAGTGTAAACCATATTTCCAATGCTTTATGAAAGAGAACCAGTTTATAATATTCTGGACGACGTAATAACATCTTATTTTAGAATATTGGTCGATGAATTGAAATCGTTGTTCAAGAAACGAATTATTCATGTGCAGATGTTTTACTCTAAAAACATGTAAAACTAAAATCTCGATTAAAAAAGTTGCAACCAGTTACTCTCGATGAAATTTAACCCCATTATTGATTTTACGAGTGATAAAATGGGTCGACAAAAGACCAGTTTTAATCCTTGCAACATTTAAACATAATAGTTGTATCTTGGTTTAATCAAATAAAAAGAAAAATTATACACAAGTACTAAAACCACAAATTATTCTCGATTATAACTTGGTGAAAAAGAGTGTTAATTTTAGTGATCAAGTGGCTTCTTACCAAAGCCCAATATGCAAAATTCTGAAGTGGTATCGGAAAGTGACAATGGAATTAATATTTAATACCGCAGTAGTCAATGCTTAGTTGCTAAATAATAGAAAACGTAAAAAAAGCGACAACCTATCCTTGAGTTCAGACTGGAGTTCGCGAAGGCATTTACAAATAAAGAAATGTTGTAACCCTCATGACCAGTTACACCCAAAAATACCATCTAAGGCAAAGCGATGTAGATAATACAAAGAGAAGAAAGTGTACAAGATGTTACAAAGTTTTAAGAAGAAGCATGACTAGTAGAAAGGCCGATAGAAAAGTTAAAAAAGCTAAAACATACTCTGAAGAATGTGATGGCAAAACTGAAATATATCTAGTGTGCTTCAATGAAGCACATTAAAAAACAATTTTACTTATACAGGAACTATTATTGAGTAAAAACGTATTGTGGCTCAAGTGGCCTTATAGTATTGGAAGTCGTAAGTTGATAGTTTCCAGTAGAACGTTTTTATTGTTAATTACCTCCGTAAAAGTGAGTTATATTATTTATAAAGAAATGGATGTAAATAATATGCCTTCGACATCTAAAAAAGGTAGATGTGAACATAAACGTAGATTGACCACTGCTGAATTACAATCATTGTTAGAAGCATCGGGCGAGGACGATGTGGATTAAATGAATGGTGGAAGTGACTGACAACTTGCACAAAGTCGTTCAGAAAAATCGAGGATTGCGCTTTGGAAAGAGACAACACAAACAGAATTTAAGACTTTTCTCGAGCTTATGTTCCATATGGGGACAATTAAAATGAACCGTCTGCATGACTACTGGAAAAGTATAGATAACTATAATAGTGTTGACTTGACTAGACAATTGTTCATAGCCCATATGAAGAAATAACCGAATCCTCACTTGTCAAAGAAACTAAAAAAACGTTAAGTGGTCTAAAAACTAAAAAGTCCCCTATTCAAACTGGTTTTTAATAAAAAATTTAATAATATGTTAAAAGTTTTTTTAATATACCCTAAAACTGAAAGCGCAAAGAATCGATTGCAAGTTACAAAATACTTATAGTCATACGAGTTTGGACACGTACAGTTGTTTAAATAATTGCTTTCTGTGATAAACAAATTGAATAAATTGTAAAATATTTTTTGATCTGCTTGATATTTAGCACACTTTAATAACTCATCAATTGCCATGATTTCAAGTAGCTATATTATCTGTCGTTAGTCACAAAACAAAGTTATTAACATTTATAAATTACTACAAACATATAATATCTTAGAGTTTATGGTTTTTTGGAATTATCTCAATTATTTATGTATTTAAATTTGGTATTTCTCTACATAGAAAACTTTTTATGGTCTACAACTTTTATTTAAATTATTTTTCTTTAGAATGTATACAAAACGTTTTATAAGCAAAATTTTTTATTTTGCCTTTTAAGATTGTTTAAGAAAACAAAGCAAAATCAACTGTACGTCTTTACGAATTTTTCGTCGGCTACCCCTCATACTATTTAGAATTTAAATTTCTGTAAGATTTTTTAAAACTATTTAGCGAGGTTCCGTTAATTACTTTCTTATGGCATGGTCAAAATCAAATATTATTTTTTGTGTGATTATGCCACAATTATTGGTCGATATTGAGATGATAATTACATTTTTAATTAACTAATATTTAACGATACGATTTCCAATATTTAACCTTGTTTATTGTACAAATTATGTAAAAATGTGTATACACATTTTGTACAAAAAACGTTTTTTGAGAACGATTTCCTGAATTGAAATCAAAATGTTAAACATTAAATAATTAAAAATGTGATTCTCATCCCAATCACAACCAATATTTTTGACCTAATCCCATAAAAATCTAATATTTATCTTAAACTATTCACTGATAGCTTCGATTAAACAGCTTGGAAATTGAAATATGTAAAATATTCCTCTACACAACTCTCTGGGAAAAAATATCTAAATTGAATAGATATAACAACTGAACGTTGATATAAAAAAACTAGTTGGTTGACCCCAGCCGGTCGGCAGGTAGTTTCAATGTCTTCATTTGAACTTGACCCAAAACCGATCGATATTTTTATGTTTTCAAATATTATTTAAATATTAACACTGGCAACATCTATTGGCTTTAAAATGATAAGAAATACAGTAATTTTACCTCCCAATGTTAAAATGATGGTTTGATGTAAAAAATTTAATTTATAAAAAAATCGGATTATTGAAAAACCGACAACGGTGCCAAGCCTACAAAGGTGCACTAAACGAACATACACGACTTATAAATAGAAAATGATAGCATTTCTTGGTGATGCTAAATGACTGCAACATGAAAAGAGCTTAAAACGATAGTGGGATGTATATATATATATATATATATATATATATATATATATATATATATATATATATATATATATATATATATGTTATAAAAAAAACTATAACTGGTGAAACAAGATATATATATATATATATATATATATATATATATATATATATATATAATATAAAATAAAGTTTTATTTTGAGGTTGCAGTCATTAATAGGGCAGGAAAGTAAAACTCTTTGTTCTTTAATCAAGCTTTCGCAAAATTTATTTGCTTCTTCAGGATATGCTAAAATATGGTAACAGTAAATACAACGAAATTAGAACTAAATAGCATTGTATAAAACTAGTAAAAAAAAAACTTACAACATGAGGTTAATCCATTAAATTTTTAAATTTGCAAAACATTAAAACTTAACTTATTTTAAAAATTATACAGTTATGTAAGTACAATATTCTAATTTAATTTAATTTTGTAAAAATTCATTTTGACATTGATTGTTTGATTTATGTCAGAAAGACACTCGTTTCTGTTTATTATATTTTTTGTTGTTGATAACTAGCTCTTGATTGTTATTATGGTTACGTATAAAGTGGCGCCAAATATGAATATTTAAATTTTTTGAAATTCTAATATTTATAGTCAGAAAATCTAATATTGGAAAATTATAGTATTAATTTTCGTAAGATAGAATGTAATTATAGATATTGCTTAGTTTATCAATATCAGTTTTTTTATTAACGCATTGATATTTATTTATGCATACCATTTCTAAGAATTCTCTTTTATTTAATTGGTTTTCGCGTCTTAATATATTAGTTTCATTGAAATTAAATGAATGATTTTTATTAATTGCATGATCTATTAATGCACACGTATTTTTATTATTTCTAAGGTCACTTTTATGTGATGTTAGTCTGCCTATTAGATTTCTAGATGTGTGTCCGATGTATGACTTATCACAATTTTCGCATGGTATTATATAAACTACATTTGAGCTTTCCATAATGCTAATAGGTGATTTAGTTTTTGTATACAATGATGCTAATGTTTTAACATTTTTAGTTGCAATTTTAATATCAGAATAGTTAGCAAAGACTTTAGTTAGTTTGGGTGTTAATGTTGGTATGTAAGGTAGTGATGTGAAAGTAAATTGAGATTGCACGATTTGTTGATTTGGTTCTCTTGTTTGATTTCTGTCAATCATTCTATTATTAGGATTATTAAATAAAAATTTGTTAATTATTTTAATTGGGTACGAATTCTCTAATAAAATGTCTTTAAGTTCTAATAACCCTTTGCTGATGTTATTGATGTGTGATAATTTGACTATTCTGTTTTTTAAAGCCAATATCAAATTTATTTTCATATGAGGTGGATGTTGTGAATGATAATTAATAAATCTGTTACTAAATATAGGTTTTCTGTACCATTCAGTGCTTAATACATTTTGTGCATTACGTTTGATTTTTATGTCAAGATATGGGATGCTATTTTCTATCTCTTTTTCACATGTAAATTGTAAATTTTCACTATAATTATTAAAAGTTTGTAAAGTTTCATTTATTTTGTCTGCAGGTAAAGCAAGTATTAAGTCATCTACAAATCGTTTGATAAATGGGATATGAAAAGGCAACTTTTTTAAAGAATCTCTTATTAAATCGTCTAGTACATAATTACATAATATACATGATATACTTGAGCCCATAGGTGTGCCAAAAATTTGTTTATAGAATGCATTATCAAAAATCAATACATTAGAATCAAAAATGAATTCTAAAGTGCTTAAGAACGTTTTTTTGTTAATTTTGCAATTTATTTTGATTTTATCCCAATGTCTGTTTATACTATCATTAATAATATGTATTATTTCCAGGATCATATTAAAGTGTATTACAAATGGAATAGACCAGTTTTTGTCCCTTTAAAAAATATCTATTTTGTTAATAAATATAGCCTGGATAAATTAGTCTGGGACACTTAATTAACAAAATTTAAAAAAAATTGATTTCTGGATTATTTACAAACCGATTTTATTTTTAATAAATCTGTTGAATAGACGATAGAAGACCACATCCAAAACTATAAAAAAATATACAGGGTACTATTAAAAAAATTAAAGTTAGGGGTTATAACTAAGGAATGAATATTTAGGGGATGATTGTTTCTACGCCATATTAAAGTGTATTACAAGTAGAATAGATCACTTTTTGTCCCATTCGAAAATCTCTATTCGTTTAAGAGATATAGCGTGGGTAATTTAGTCTGGGACACCCTGTATATATATATTGTTATGATATGTAAAATCGAGAAAAATATTGGTTTGTTTAAAAATATTTCAAAGTTCAAAAACATTAAAATAATTCAGATAAGTAGGATAATATCCAACAAACATTTCGAAGAAGGAAAGTTATTAAATTCTTGGATTACCTGTACTAAACAAAATGTAAGCTTTGCATAAATTATTTCTTTGTTATACTTGAGTGACCTGCATAATTTTAAGTGAAATCCAAAGACAATTGAACGGGGTTTTCCAAAATACATTAATGCAGTGATTAGAGACAAATAGAAGAGATTTTAGAAAGAGGTTTTTGTTAGTTTTTAAGAATTATAGAAAATATTATTTGTAAATAAGTTTTAGGAAATTTTATAATTATAGGTAAAAATTTGTTTGTTATCGAAATGAAAAAATGGGGGAATTGTGACGAGTTTTAATTGGCGGAGATTGAAAAAGGTGGGATAAGTATGTAGGAAAAAGTTTAGCGAGATTGAGGAGAGAGAAAAGATAATCAGTTGGTTTCCAAGTCTGTAAGACGAACAGTGATTGTTCTCTGGCGGTTCCTGAAATGTAGCAAGCAGTAGTGTTGAATGTTAGTGAGTTTTGTGGAGTTAGTGTATCTGACAGAAGCTGAAGCAGCAAAAATATTGTAAGTCATATTTCTCTACTTATATTCCAAGAGTCACTGTTCAGGCCAACGAGAGATTCAGTTTATCGTAAAGAGAAGATATTCCAAGAGTCATTTTTCACTCGGGCCAACGAGAGATTCAGTTTATCGAGAGGAGAAAGGCTATCATAATTTGAATGATTTGTGCTTTTGAAGGAGATCATTAAGGACGATATACTTGCAACAATCTGTGTAAGATTGCTGATTACATAGGGAGCGGTTGAGAGGAGATAATATAGTCTACAAGGAACAAGGATTTGGACCACTCATCATCAGAGAGAGATATTTTTGTTTCTGCAGTTTTTTCTTTTATTGATAACACAATTTTTACACGTAATTTAGAAAGGATATAAATATTTTGATTAGGAGAGTTAGAATAGTTTGGGATTTTGAGATTTCAATTAATATTGTTTGTACCATTAATTTTGATTGTTCACGTACGGAGAACAAAATTTTGAGAATCCTTATATGAGATTTGTTTATTGAAAACTTTTGAGTGTGAATTATTTCATTATTTTTATTTCAATATATAGTGTTAGATCATATGTGTTTTTTATTATTCCGGTATTCTCTGGACCTTACCTTTCACATGTAATAGCATAGATATTGAAGCACGAATTTAACCCTGAGATAAAAGAATCAAAAATTGTGATAGAGTAATAATCATATCATTTAAATAATTTTAATTAATCAAAAAAAATTAATTAGCTAATTATTGCTTGGCGCACCAAGACTTTAAATATCACAATAACTGGCTTCCAAAACGTGGGGCTTGAAAATATCGCAGCTTTACATTTGAAGGAAGGGAAAGAGATCTGGAATAAGTACAGGTCATCCAGAGATAAAAACATATAACATTGAGGGAATTTGAATTTGAAAGTATTTTGACAATTTTTCCAGGGAATATAAATTTGATTTATTGATTGATCGTAGTTAGTGGATATTTACTGCTATTGAATTATTTGATTTTATTTTCTTTACCAATCGTACATTTGATATTTATTTTGAATTATTTGAATTTTACTGATTGCATATTTGATATTTGTCGTGAAAATTTAATACATTTGGGGAGAAAGATTGTCGTGTTCTGAAACATATAGAGTGTTGTAAAATTTCACATTTGGCGGGGACAAAAACAGTAACGAAAAGAAACAACATGTCGACCACAAGGAGTCAAAGCAAAATGCAAGAAAGGAAGGAGGATAACAGAGAAGAGGAAACAATTATTGATGAAGGATCGGATAATGAAGGAAATGCTACAATAATGGAGGAAAGAAAAGAAACAGGGATGCTGGAAAAATGATTAGCAATGATGCAAATACAGACACAAACAATGGAAGAAAACCAACGGGAAACAAGGCTAGCAATAGAACAAAAATTAGAAGAAAATGATAGAAAAATGGAAAAGCGTTTTGACAAATATGAAAATGAGGTAAAAGTCTGTTTAGAAAAAGTCAGAGAAGAAACAGAGAGGAAACTAGAGATGCAGAGAGAAGAAATAGAAACTAAAATGAAAGATATTAAGACTGTACAGAAAAAAGAATTAGAACAGTTAGAAGAAAAATTTGAAATGGCGCTACAAGAAGACAGGAAGGAAGTAGAAAGAAGATTAAAGCAAAATGAAAAACAAATGGCAGAAATCGAACTAAGAGGGGTAGAGAGAAAAGAAGTTATCATCCATGGAACAAGCGAGGCGAAAATACAATTTGGCGGGGATATTCAGAAAACACACCCAGTACCGTTTGTTAAAAATTTGAAAACCAAATTACAACATATTAGATATTTTGACGATTGCAAAGAAACAATTAGAAACCATTTGAAAGAAGGAGCAGCGTTATGGTATGAAAGCCTAGGAAGATGAGTTTGAAAATTGGACAGATTTTGAAAATAAATTTCTCAACTATTTCTGGGGGAAAAATAAACAGAGAGAAATCAACCAAGAGCTACAGAATGGAAAATATCACGAAAAAATGGGAATATCTGAAGAAAGATATGCTTTGCAGATATATAACAATTCAAAATATCTAGAATACAAATATTCTACCGAACAGCTGGTAGAAATGATCAGCAGACATTTTGAGGAAACGTTGGAAGATCACGTGATTTTGAGAAACTATCAAGATATTGATAGTTTGTGCCAATTCCTTCAATTAAAAGAAGCGAAAAGAAAAGAAATGAGAAATAGAAGACAACATGACCAATATAATGGACCGGAAAGAAGGTATTCATCAAATTATGACCAGAGAAACCGACATCCCAGATCAACAAACGAATATAGGCCAAGAAATTACAATAATTACAATAGACAACAAAATTACGATAACAGGAATGACACACAACATAGAACATATGAAAATCACAACAGGAATAGAGATGCACAAAATCCTCCGAATAGGAATACTAACGAACAAAGGGACGATAGAAATAACCAGAGCTTCCAACAACAAAATAGAAGGGAGATGAATCATGTAGCAATAGGAAACGAAAGACAAATTTCTAATTCTAATCTAATATTTTTAGATGCATTTATAAAACATAAAGCGATTAAAATTGTGATTGATTCTGGCTCGGAGATATCGCTAATCAATAAAAAACTAGTAAAAGAATTAAATTTGGACAGATTTGTGTATAAGATTCCTAGGGTTGATTTAGTGGGTGCAAACAATAAAAATTTGACGACAGTAAACGAAGGTTTGGGAGTACAGATAAGAGTGGGAAACAAATTCCATATTATGAAATGTGTGGTGATTGAAGATTTAAATCATGATATGATAGCGGGAATTGATGAATTGAGGAAAAAAATTATCACCATAAATTTTTCGGAAAATAAACTGGAAATCAGAGCAGAACCAGACGACAATACAGGAGAAGAAAAGCAAACAGATAGGAAAGCAAATTCTGGAAGGATCAATGCACAGGAAAAACGCAAAGAAATCGATATGACTGTAGAGGATAAACCGAAAGTACAAGAACAAGATCTAACAGAAGAGAAAAAGAGAAGGAAGAAAAAGAAGAAGAGTTCGAAAAGAAAGCAGGAAAAAAAGATGGAGACCAGAGAAAAACAGGAAATAGAAGGTACAGAAGAATTGTTGGCAACCGACGATAAAACAGAATGGAAGCAGGAAGAAAAAGAAAGTATCATCAGAGAAATGAAAGGAATAGAAACATGGTGCTCGGAATACCAAAGGGAATTAGAGGATAAAAAGAAAACAGAAGAAAAAATGGCACTGATGGACGAGAATCCAGAATTTAGTGAAGAAGTATTATGGACAGTGAACACATGTGAACAAAAGGAGGATGAAAGAAAAATAAATTGTGGAGAAAACATGGGAAAGAAAATAGAGAGGATTTTAGGAAACCATGGAGATCTTGTTAATGAAGTAAACCGAGTGGCTAAAATTTATGAACTTTCTTTTAAGGGAAAATACTTGGAAAAATTTAAAACGAAAATATATCCAATCCCGTATAAAGACAGGCAATATACGGGGTATTTTAACATTCACGACATTTATCAGTATCATAAGTAGATTTTAATAACATAGTGAAATAATTTGATCCTAGAAAACTTTTGTCATTTTTAAAATTTAACAAAGAGTTTTCGGCAGATCAAATGGCGGGGATTTGTTATGATATGTAAAATCGAGAAAAATATCGGTTTGTTTAAAAATATTTCAATGTTCAAAAACATTAAAATAATTCAGATAAGTAGGATAATATCCAACAAACATTTCGAAGAAGGAAAGTTATTAAATTCTTGGATTACCTGTACTAAACAAAATGTAAGCTTTGCATAAATTATTTCTTTGTTATACTTGAGTGACCCGCATAATTTTAAGTGAAATCCAAAGACAATTGAACGGGGTTTTCCAAAATACATTAATGCAGCGATTAGAGACAAATAGAAGAGATTTTAGAAAGAGGTTTTTGTTAGTTTTTAAGAATTATAGAAAATATTATTTGTAAATAAGTTTTAGGAAATTTTATAATTATAGGTAAAAATTTGTTTGTTATCGAAATGAAAAAATGGGGGAATTGTGACGAGTTTTGATTGGCGGAGATTGAAAAAGGTGGGATAAGTATGTAGGAAAAAGTTTAGCGAGATTGAGGAGAGAGAAAAGATAATCAGTTGGTTTCCAAGTCTGTAAGACGAACAGTGATTGTTCTCTGGCGGTTCCTGAAATGTAGCAAGCAGTAGTGTTGAATGTTAGTGAGTTTTGTGGAGTTAGTGTATCTGACAGAAGCTGAAGCAGCAAAATATTGTAAGTCATATTTCTCTACTTATATTCCAAGAGTCACTGTTCAGGCCAACGAGAGATTCAGTTTATCGTAAAGAGAAGATATTCCAAGAGTCATTTTTCACTCGGGCCAACGAGAGATTCAGTTTATCGAGAGGAGAAAGGCTATCATAATTTGAATGATTTGTGCTTTTGAAGGAGATCATTAAGGACGATATACTTGCAACAATCTGTGTAAGATTGCTGATTACATAGGGAGCGGTTGAGAGGAGATAATATAGTCTACAAGGAACAAGGATTTGGACCACTCATCATCAGAGAGAGATATTTTTGTTTCTGCAGTTTTTTCTTTTATTGATAACACAATTTTTACACGTAATTTAGAAAGGATATAAATATTTTGATTAGGAGAGTTAGAATAGTTTGGGATTTTGAGATTTCAATTAATATTGTTTGTACCATTAATTTTGATTGTTCACGTACGGAGAACAAAATTTTGAGAATCCTTATATGAGATTTGTTTATTGAAAACTTTTGAGTGTGAATTATTTCATTATTTTTATTTCAATATATAGTGTTAGATCATATGTGTTTTTTATTATTCCGGTATTCTCTGGACCTTACCTTTCACATGTAATAGCATAGATATTGAAGCACGAATTTAACCCTGAGATAAAAGAATCAAAAATTGTGATAGAGTAATAATCATATCATTTAAATAATTTTAATTAATCAAAAAAAATTAATTAGCTAATTATTGCTTGGCGCACCAAGACTTTAAATATCACAATAATATATATATATATATATATATATATATATATATATATATATATATATATAAATATATATATATATATATATAAATATATATATATATATATATATATTATATATATATATATATACATATACATATATATATATATATATATATATATATATATATATATATATATATATATATATATATATATATATATATAACACAACGCAAAAGTCTAAGGATATTTTAATAATTTGACAATACCAATGACAGAAATTTCATGACCTTATAAATTTGCTTGTACTATAATTGTTAATACAGACACTCACTTCTTATCAAAAAAAAAAAAAATTGTAAAACTGATAGCAATACGTGTTTTAGAATGTTTTTATAACGGACAAAAAAATCACATTTTTATGGTTTGTTTATTTTTAATTTTAGTCACTTTATACCAATCTTGCTTAATAGGTGAGTTAAAGATGTTGTCTTTTTACCATGCAACGACAACATTTAACGTTGGACGAGATGAATAGAGCCGTGGACCTCCTTCAAGCTGATATGCGACAAACTCAAGTTGCTGATCAGCTGGGTGTCTCCCAAAGCGTCGTAAGTCGTTTGTGGCGTCGGTTTAGAGACACTGGAGTCCAGCCGGAGCAACATCCAGGACGTGGTCGCTCTACAACCCGTCGCTCAAGACCGATATTTAATTTTAAATGCCAGAAGGCAGCCAACAATCACAGCACCCGAGCTGGTAATGAATTACCAGCTTGCACATAATGTAACAATTAGCAGCAGTACTGTGAGGAATCGTCTCATGAAGCCAATCTTCGTAGTCGGCGACCACAGAGATGTCACCTCTATCTAGAGGCAATCGCGCTACAAGATTAACCTGGTGTCAAGAGTTTCAGAATGACTCTGACAATGACTGGGCCACAGTTTTGTTTAGTGACGAGTCTAGATATGGATTTCATCCAGATTCTCGTCGGACAAGAGTTTGGAGACGACCCGGAGATGGAGAAAGATTACGACATCTTCAAGAAGTGTATGCATACAGAGGTGGTACATTAATGGTATGGGGCGGAATCATGATTGACGGAAGAACTGACCTCGTTTTCCCACGTGGCTTTCTCACAAGTCAGCAATATTTGGACACTATTCTTGAACCTGTTTGTGCGCCCGTTTGCTACAGCTGTTGGAGAAAATTTTTACTTTATGCATGATAATGCTCGACCACATGTTGCGCATATTGTAACAAACTGGTTGGATAACGAGGGTATTGATGTATTGCCGTGGCCAGCACAATCACCGGACTTGAATCCATTGAGCATGTATGGGACATGCTTCAACGAAGAATTACTCCACATATGGGCAATATCTACAATGAGTTTTAATTAAAAGAGCTTCTGAGAGAACAATGGACAACAACTACCTCAAGCAGACATTACAATGTGATTCGGTGCATGAACAGTAGTAGATGTATAGCTGTGATAAACCAACGTGGTGGCCATACTTTATTTTAAGTTTATATTTTTTCGTATTTTTGACATTTTATGGTGGTATGTGAAACATGGGTGATTTTTAATATATATCTTTTTTGCTCCAATTTTCTGTTTTTTTTTGCAATTTATGGTTTTTGACATATTAAACAACAATTTAAACTACAAATTTTGTATTACTTTTTTAAGTTGATTACAGATAAACAAAATACGTCTATTTATAAAAATATCCCTAGACTTTTGCGTTGTGTATATATATATATATATATATAAATATATATATATATGTATATATATATATATATATATATATATATATATATATATATATATATATATATATTGTTATGATATGCAAAATCGAGAAAAATATTGGGTTGATTAAAATATTTCAAAGTTCAAAAACATTAAAAGAATTCAGATAAGTAGGATAATAACCAACAAAAATTTCGAAGAAGGAAAGTTATTAAATTCTTGGATTACCTGTACTAAACAAAATGTAAGCTATACATAAATTATTTCTTTGTTATACTTGAGTGACCCGCATAATTTTAAGTGAAATCCAAAGACAATTGAACCGGGTTTTCCAAATACATTAATGCAGTGATTAAAGACAATAGAAGAGATTTTAGAAAGAGGTTTTTGTTAGTTTTTAAGAATTATAGAAAAATATTATTTGTAAATAAGTTTTAGGAAATTTTATAATTATAGGTAAAAATTTGTTTCTTATCGAAATGAAAAACTGGGGGAATTGTGACGAGTTTTGATTGGCGGAGATTGAAAAAGGTGGGATAGGTATGTAGGAATGAAAGTATAGCTAGATTTAGGAGAGAGAAAAGATAATCAGTTGGTTTCCAAGTCTGAAAGACGAACAGTGATTGTTCTCTGGCGGTTTCCGAGATGTAGCAAGCAGTAGTGTTGAATGTTAGTGAGTTTTTGTGGAGTTAGTGTATCTGACAGAAGCTGAAGCAGCAAAATATTGTAAGTCATATTTTTCTACTTATATTCCAAGAGTCACTGTTCAGGCCAACGAGAGATTCAGTTTATCGTAAAGAGAAGATATTCCAAGAGTCATTTTTCACTCGGGCCAACGAGAGATTCAGTTTATCGAGAGGAGAAAGGCTATCATAATTTGAATGATTTGTGCTTTTGAAGGAGATCACTAAGGACGATATACTTGCAACAATCTGTTGTACGATTGCTGATTACATAGGGAGCGGTTGAGAGGAGATAATATAGTCTACAAGGAACAAGGATTTGGACCACTCATCAGAGAGAGATATTTTTGTTTTCTGCAGTTTTTTTCTTTTATTGATAACACAATTTTTACACTTAATTTAGAAAGGATATAAATATTTTGATTAGGAGAGTTAGAATAGTTTGGGATTTTGAGATTTCAATTAATATTATTTGTACCATTAATTTTGATTGTTCACGTACGTAGAAAATTTTGAGAATCATTATATGAGATTTGTTTATTGAAAACTTTTGAGTGTGAATTATTTCATTATTTTTATTTCAATATATAGTGTTAGTTTAGTTTATTCTTAGTTTATTCTAATATAATATATAATAAACTAAGAGTTACACAACGAGCCATGGAACGTGCAATGCTGAATGTGAGCCTCCGAGACCACATAACAAACCGACAAATCAGGCAAAGATCAGGAGTTCAAGACGTCATCGAAAGAACCACGAGACTTAAGTGGAACTGGGCAGGACACTTAGCCAGAACACAAGATGGACGATGGACAAGACGAATTATGGAATGGAGGCCCAGAAATTATAAAAAAAGCCGAGGACGACCACCGACTAGATGGACCGACGACATAAAAAGAGTAGCGGGAAACTGGCTACAAGCGGCCCAGTGTAGAGAACACTGGAAAGAACTGAGGGAGGCCTATGTCCAGCAGTGGACGGGATTGGCTGATTGATGATATAGTGTTAGATAATATGTGTTTTTTATTATTCCGGTATTCTTTGGACCTTACCTTTCACATGTAATAGCATAGATATTGAAGCACGAATTTAACCCTGAGATAAAAGAATTAAAAATTGTGATAGAGTCATAATCATATCATTTAAATAATTTTAATTAATCAAAAAATTAATTAGCTAATTATTGCTAGGCGCACCAAGACTTTAAATATCACAATAACTGGCTTCCAAAACGTGGGGCTTGAAAATATCGCAGCTTTACATTTGAAGGAAGGGAAAGAGATCTGGAATAAGTACAGGTCATCCAGAGATAAAAACATATAACATTGAGGGAATTTGAATTTGAAAGTATTTTGACAATTTTTCCAGGGAATATAAATTTGATTTATTGATTGATCGTAATTAGTGGATATTTACTATTATTGAATTATTTGATTTTATTTTCTTTACCAATCGTACATTTGATATTTATTTTGAATTATTTGAATTTTACTGATTGCATATTTGATATTTGTCGTGAAAATTTAATACATTTGGGGAGAAATATTGTCGTTTTCTGAAACATATAGAGTGTTGTAAAATTTCACATTTGGCGGGGACAAAAACAGTAACGAAAAGAAACAACATGTCGACCACAAGGAGTCAAAGAAAAACGCAAGAAAGGAAAGAGGATAAGATAGAAGAGGAAACAATTATTGATGAAGGATCGGATAATGAAGGAAATGCTACAATAATGGAGGAAAGAAAAGAAACAGGGATGCTGGAAAAATTATTAGCAATGATGCAAATACAGACACAAACAATAGAGAAAAACCAAATTGAAACATCAAAGAAAATTGATAGAAACCAACAAGAAACATCACTAAAAATTGATAGAAATCAACAAGAAACAAAACAAACAATGGAAGAAAACCAACGGGAAACAAGACAAGCAATAGAACTAAATAACAGGAATATAGAGCAGCGTCTGGAAAACTATGAACAGGAAATTAAAGGATGTGTTGAGGGGATAAAGAAAGAACTGATACAAGAGATAGAAGAAATAACCCTAAAGAATGCAAAACAAGAGACAGAGATTAAAGATATCAAAAATACAATGAAGGAGATACAAAATTGCCAGAGAAAGGAACTAGAGATGCAGAGAGAAGAAATAGAAACTAAAATGAAGGATATTAAGACTGTCCAGAAAAAGGAATTAGAAAAATTAGAAACAAAATTTGAAAACGTTTTACAAGAAGACATGCGAGAAATAGAAAGAAAAATGGAGGAAATCAAAAAGGAACAAAATTCCGGGGAAAGAAGGGAAATGGTCATCCATGGAACAAGCGAGGCGAAAATACAATTTGGCGGGGATATTCGGAAAACACACCCAGTACCGTTTGTTAAAAATTTGAAAACCAAATTACAACATATTAGATATTTTGACGATTGCAAAGAAACAATTAGAAACCATTTGAAAGAAGGAGCAGCGTTATGGTATGAAAGCAAGGAAGATGAGTTTGAAAATTGGACAGATTTTGAAAATAAATTTCTCAACTATTTCTGGGGGAAAAATAATCAGAGAGAAATCAACCAAGAGCTACAGAATGGAAAATATCACGAAAAAATGGGAATATCTGAAGAAAGATATGCTTTGCAGATATATAACAATTCAAAATATCTAGAATACAAATATTCTACCGAACAGCTGGTAGAAATGATCAGCAGACATTTTGAGGAAACGTTGGAAGATCACGTGATTTTGAGAAACTATCAAGATATTGATAGTTTGTGCCAATTCCTTCAATTAAAAGAAGCGAAAAGAAAAGAAATGAGAAATAGAAGACAACATGACCAATATAATGGACCATGTTTCTATTCCTTTCACTTCTCTGATGATACCTTCTTTTTCTTCCTGCTTCCATTCTGTTTTATCGTCGGTTGCCAACAGTTCTTCTGTACCTTCTATTTCCTGTTTTTCTCTGGTCTCCATCTTATTTTCCTGCTTTCTTTTCGAACTCTTCTTCTTTTCTTCCTGCTCTTTTTCTTTTCTGTTAGATCTTGTTCTTGTACTTTCGGTTTATCCTCTACAGTCATATCGATTTCTTTGCGTTTTTCCTGCGCATTGATCCTTCCAGAATTTGTTTTCCTATCTGTTTGCTTTTCTTCTCCTGTGTTGTCTGGTTCTGCTCTGATTTCCAGTTTATTTTCCGAAAAATTTATGGTGATATCTTTTTTCCTCAATTCATCAATTCCCGCTATCATATCATGATTTAAATCTTTAATCACCACACATTTCATAATATGGAATTTGTTTCCCACTCTTATCTGTACTCCCAAGCCTTCGTTTACTGTCGTCAAATTTTAATTGTTTGCACCCACTAAATCAACCCTAGGAATCTTATACACAAATCTGTCCAAATTTAATTCTTTTACTAGTTTTTTATTGATTAGCGATATCTCCGATCCAGAATCAATCACAATTTTAATCGCTTTATGTTTTATAAATGCATCTAAAAATATTAGATTAGAATTAGAAATTTGTCTGTCGTTTCCTATTGCTACATGATTCATCTCCCTTCTATTTTGTTGTTGGAAGCTCTGGTTATTTCTATCGTCCCTTTGTTCGTTAGTATTCCTATTCGGAGGATTTTGTGCATCTCTATTCCTGTTGTGATTTTCATATGTTCTCTGTTGTGTGTCATTCCTGTTATCGTAATTTTGTTGTCTATTGTAATTATTGTAATTTCTCGGCCTATATTCGTTTGTTGATCTGGGATGTCGGTTTCTCTGGTCATAATTTGATGAATACCTTCTTTCCGCTCCATTATATTGGTCATGTTGTCTTCTATTTCTCATTTCTTTTCTTTTCGCTTCTTTTAATTGAAGGAATTGGCACAAACTATCAATATCTTGATAGTTTCTCAAAATCACGTGATCTTCCAACGTTTCCTCAAAATGTCTGCTGATCATTTCTACCAGCTGTTCGGTAGAATATTTGTATTCTAGATATTTTGAATTGTTATATATCTGCAAAGCATATCTTTCTTCAGATATTCCCATTTTTTCGTGATATTTTCCATTCTGTAGCTCTTGGTTGATTTCTCTCTGTTTATTTTTCCCCCAGAAATAGTTGAGAAATTTATTTTCAAAATCTGTCCAATTTTCAAACTCATCTTCCTTGCTTTCATACCATAACGCTGCTCCTTCTTTCAAATGGTTTCTAATTGTTTCTTTGCAATCGTCAAAATATCTAATATGTTGTAATTTGGTTTTCAAATTTTTAACAAACGGTACTGGGTGTGTTTTCCGAATATCCCCGCCAAATTGTATTTTCGCCTCGCTTGTTCCATGGATGACCATTTCCCTTCTTTCCCCTGAATTTTGTTCCTTTTTGATTTCCTCCATTTTTCTTTCTATTTCTCGCATGTCTTCTTGTAAAACGTTTTCAAATTTTGTTTCTAATTTTTCTAATTCCTTTTTCTGGACAGTCTTAATATCCTTCATTTTAGTTTCTATTTCTTCTCTCTGCATCTCTAGTTCCTTTCTCTGGCAATTTTGTATCTCCTTCATTGTATTTTGGATATCTTTAATCTCTGTCTCTTGTTTTGCATTCTTTAGGGTTATTTCTTCTATCTGTTGTATCAGTTCTTTCTTTATCCCCTCAACACATCCTTTAATTTCCTGTTCATAGTTTTCCAGACGCTGCTCTATATTTCTGTTATTTAGTTCTATTGCTTGTCTTGTTTCCCGTTGGTTTTCTTCCATTGTTTGTTTTGTTTCTGCCATTGTTTGTTTTGTTTCTTGTTGATTTCTATCCATTTTTAGTGATGTTTTATTCATTGTTTGTTTTGTTTCCCTTTGATTCTCTTGTATTTGTTGTGTCTGTAATTGCATTAGTTGTAATATTTTCTCTGTTCCTGATAATTCTTTTTTCTCCTCAACTATTGTAACATTTCCTTCATTATCCGATCCTTCTTCAACAATTGTTTCCTCTTCTCTGTTATCCTCCTTCCTTTCTTGCATTTTGCTTTGACTCCTTGTGGTCGACATGTTGTTTCTTTTCGTTACTGTTTTTGTCCCCGCCAAATGTGAAATTTTACAACACTCTATATGTTTCAGAACACGACAATATTTCTCCCCAAATGTATTAAATTTTCACGACAAATATCAAATATGCAATCAGTAAAATTCAAATAATTCAAAATAAATATCAAATGTACGATTGGTAAAGAAAATAAAATCAAATAATTCAATAGCAGTAAATATCAACTATCTACGATCAATCAATAAATCAAATTTATATTCCCTGGAAAAATTGTCAAAATACTTTCAAATTCAAATTCCCTCAATGTTATATGTTTCTATCTCTGGATCACCTGTACTTATTCCAGATCTCTTTCCCTTCCTTCAAATGTAAAGCTGCGATATTTTCAAGCCCCACGTTTTGGAAGCCAGTTATTGTGATATTTAAAGTCTTGGTGCGCCAAGTAATAATTAGCTAATTAATTTTTTTTGATTAATTAAAATTATTTAAATGATATGATTATGACTCTATCACAATTTTTAATTCTTTTATCTCAGGGTTAAATTCGTGCTTCAATATCTATGCTATTACATGTGAAAGGTAAGGTCCAGAGAATACCGGAATAATAAAAAACACATATGATCTAACACTATATATTGAAATAAAAATAATGAAATAATTCACACTCAAAAGTTTTCAATAAACAAATCTCATATAATGATTCTCAAAAATTTTGTTCTACGTACGTGAACAATCAAAATTAATGGTACAAACAATATTAATTGAAATCTCAAAATTCCGAACTATTCTACCTCTCCTAATCAAAATATTTATATCCTTTCTAAATTAAGTGTAAAAATTGTGTTATCAATAAAAGAAAAAACTGCAGAAAACAAAATATCTCTCTCTGATGATGAGTGGTCCAAATCCTTGTTCCTTGTAGACTATATTATCTCCTCTCAACCGCTCCCTATGTAATCAGCAATCTTACACAGATTGTTGCAAGTATATCGTCCTTAATGATCTCCTTCAAAAGCACAAATCATTCAAATTATGATAGCCTTTCTCCTCTCGATAAAATGAATCTCTCGTTGGCCTGAACAGTGACTCTTGGAATATAAGTAGAGAAATATGACTTACAATATTTTGCTGCTTCAGCTTCTGTCAGATACACTAACTTCACAAAAACTCACTAACATTCAACACTACTGCTTGCTACATTTCAGGAACCGCCAGAGAACAATCACTGTTCCTCTTACAGATTTGGAAAACCAACTGATCCCTCTTTTTTCTCTCCTCCTTCTCGCTAAACTTTTTCCTACATACTTATCCCACCTTTTTTTATCTCCGCCAATCAAAACTCGTCACAATTCCCCCATTATTTCATTTCGATAACAAACAAATTTTTACCTATAATTATAAATTTCCTAAAACTTATTTACAAATAATATTTTTCTATAATTCTTAAAAACTAACAAAAACCTCTGTCTATAATCCCTTCTATTGTCTTTAATCACTGCATTAATGTATTTTGAAAAACCCCGTTCAATTCTTTGGCTTTCACTTAAACTTATGCGGGTCACTCAAGTATAACAAAGAAATAATTTCTGTATAGCTTACATTTTGTTTAGTACAGGAAATCCAGGAATTTAATAACTTTCCTACTTCGAAATGTTGGTTGTTTATTATCCTACTTATCTGAATTATTTTAATGTTTTTGAACTTTGAAATATTTTAATCAAACCAATATTTTTCTCGATTTTACATATCATAACAATATATATATATATATATATATATATATATATATATCTACGGCATAAAGTGGACTCCGCCCATGTTAAAATTCAGGTTCAATTGAGCTCCGTGGTCAAGTGGATACCGATATACGGAGCTCACTTGACCATTCCATAATATTGGTTCTGTCGATTCATCAACATGTAGAGTTTAATAATTTGTAAAAAATTTTTGGAGCCCGTAAATACCCCTGTATCATAAATGTATATCGTTTAGTTCACGTGTATATATTATAGGGGTCGTTCAGATCTTCTTCATTGTATATTTCAACCATACGTTTATCGGTTTAAGTAAGCTCTGAGAGTTTGGCAACTGTGCGATTATACCGTATATTTTCAACATATACCCTGAACGGTTTATATGGGCTCCTTATTTTTATCTACTGTTTGCAGACAGTGTAATGTCATACGCATTACACTGTGTAACAGAGGATATCGTATTACCTGGTATAACTACGTACTAAAAAATAACTGGTTCTTTAAAAAAACAGGTATATAGATAGAAAAGGATTTGGGCTTATTATTTAATGGAATGTTCGCTTGC
Organism: Diabrotica undecimpunctata; assembly: GCF_040954645.1. Taxonomy (NCBI): domain Eukaryota; kingdom Metazoa; phylum Arthropoda; class Insecta; order Coleoptera; family Chrysomelidae; genus Diabrotica; species Diabrotica undecimpunctata. The sequence goes on from NC_092804.1 coordinate 89,619,529, forward strand.
ATAGAAAATTTTATATTTTCTGCATTTTTAAAAATAATGTAGTTTTTTTATTTAATATAATTTTATTAGTTACATTAGTTATTTTATTAGTGTAGTAATTACAGAAATTTCGTAATATATTTTGTTTACGTGAGTATGTCTTTGTACGTTTTATGTAAGCATCCGATTAATAAAAACTACTTTTATTTTATCCAATCTTCTGCAATATCTTGTATAAAGCTTTTTTATTATTTTAGTTCTGGTCTTATAAGTGCTTCAGTGGATATTTTTGTGTTAAAATAGGTAGTAGTGTGAACAAAAAGAAAGAATGGTTAATTTGTCTAACAAGGTATATTCGGCAGCAGAAGCATATAGTGCAAGCGTCTATGTTTTAAGGGCGGAAGGACATGCGCCTCATTTTTAGCTGACAAACTTGCAAAGTATATTATTTCTGGTCATCAATTTACCTTTTAGTTTTAAACAATGATCTGTGACTGATCCCGTGCGCTACAAACTATTTTCAAGGAATTTATAGGAAGTCTACCGTTCAACAAATTCATGACATTATTGGATGTTCAGTTTTGTGAAAGCTACTATGTTAGGGAAATTAAAGGAGCACACACGAGTTTTTCAGGGGTTTTGGCTGAAAATTGAATCATAGGTTATTTTTATATATAATAGGTGTATCATCTGTTTAATAGAAGTCCTAGTATCTACCGGTATGGATCGTTCGTTTGTGTAAATGGTATACAGTGTAGGTGCCTTTATGCTACCCCAAGCGAGTCTGTTCTTTAACTGCTATTTTTACCATTGTGTGATACAAAAAATATTCTCTTGTGTAGGTATACGGAGACAACATAAGTGAGTTTGTTATATAAGGGGATATCATATAGTTTTTGGAGAAATATTCTGTAATTTAAGGTATCCTAAGCGGCATTTAGAGTGAAAAATACCACCCCTGATACCCGATATTTGTCGTACTGGTCTTTGATTTAGTATTTGTGATGTACATAATCTTCCCTATCTATAGAAACTTTTGCCTTTTAATTTAAGTTTTTCTTCTAATATCGGTGATCTTCTGCAAAAGTATTTTGAAAAGCTGACAAAATAAAGATATTGGCCGATAGTTTTTGTGGTCGTTGGAGTTTTTGCCAGGTTTAAGCAAGTTAACAACTTTGGCTTGTCTCTAGACTTTGGGTATCTCCATAATTTAAATACAGTTGTTCATCATCCGGATAAGCCATTGTAGTGTTTTTGGTTCAGATTTCGTAATAAGCTTTGTGCTCAGATCCTCAATGTCGGTAGTTGTATTATTTTTCATTAAATATGTAGATGGCGGATTCAAGCTCAACATCGTTAAAAGGTTCTCTCAGCTGACTGGTTTTGTCCTTTCTTACTCAACAATATAAGAATAACTCTCTTCTTAGAGTTATTCTTTGCTTCTTTTTCGACAGAAATAGCATGTCTATATCTATAATGTGGTTTTAACGATCAGCTGTATACCAAATACCCTCGGTTAGGCCCTGTATGTGTTTCCTGCACTAGAAATGTCAGATTCGTGTTTAGCTCATATGTCTGATAAGTTTAAGTAAAGTAAAGTTTCTTGATCTTTAGAAATACCCTTAACAGTTATAGACATATGTTATTAGAATAGTTGGTCGTAAAAAGGACCAATTTGACAAAATCATATTAAAGGGGTGACTGAAGAATTAGCCGATTAATTAATTAATCATTACCCGGGGTATGCCCGATTGCGGTGGCCTTATTAGTAGTTCAATCTTCGTAAAGGCTCGTTCTTTGAACCACAGAAGTAATGCCTAATCTTTTACTTTTTATTAAAAATTTAAATTTTACATGCCCTGTATTACTTTTTGACGATATTTCGAATCAGATTTGTATAGTAATAATTTTAGGTATTAAAGGGCCTCTTTGTGGAAAATAAATAAGTTTGTGATATCGATCGCAACTCATCTATAGATAATAAAAAAATAAACAGTTAAAATACGTGTAATCAATTTCAACTACATACATCGGCGCCACTGTTCAGGTGATAGGTTTATCACAGATATCAAAGGTAACATTTTAATTCAATGTTCTATTTACGTATTATTAATATTAAAAAAGTAGGAAAAGACATGTTTATGCTTTTATTTTTTTTAAATCTATTCTATTTTCTTTCTAGAGTTCCGTCTTTTTTGAACGCCCTGTATTATTTTTTCAATCGGGCTCTTGTCCAAAGCTATGACAAATACTCTGTCCTCTGCTATTCTACATTAATATGACTGATTCATTATTTTCTCTAAACACTCTGTCCTCTGCTATTCTACATTAATATGACTGATTTATTTTATCTTTCTTGCAGCTATTTTAATGATTATCCTGTGTATCGTCTTCTTCTTCTTTTTATATAGACATGACTCTGTCTGTTTTTCAATGTGCCTCCAGTAAGTTGCCGTTCCATCGTTTTCGTGGTCTTCCTACTGATAATTTTCCTATGGGTTAACCGTCTCTTGCCGTCTTTACTACTCTATTTGTTGTCATTCGGCTTATATGATTGTGTTTTCATCTCTGCTGTTTCTAACACCCTTTTTGTCCTCTCTGTGTCAGGTCTTGTTTCTGCCGCGTATGTAATTATTGGTCTGATGACTGTTTTGTAAATTCTGCCTTTCGTTTCTTTCCCGATATTTTTATTTCTTCGTATTGTTTCATTTAGGCAGCCTGGGGCTCTGTTTGCTCTATTCACTGGATCTTCCACTTCAGTTTCAAGCCTTCCGTAGCTAGATAATGTGATGCCTAGATATTTAAACTCCATCACTTGTTCTATTATCTGACCTTCCAGCTCCAATTAACATCTTAGTAAATTTGCTGTTGTAACCATGCATTTTGTCTCTTAACATGTTAAATTTTATATGAAATTGGTGCAGGATACGTTGTAAATCATCTTCACTTTGAAAGAGTCGTATTGCAGATTATTTTAATTTGTTTTTCTTCCATTTGGTATCCTGTTTTAGTTCTTACTTTTTTATTATTTCATCCATAATCAGGTTGAACAATAAAGGACTCAGGGAATATCCCTGTCTTATCCCATTGTCAGTTTCAATAGGGTCGGTTAGTTCTTCGTCTACTTTTACTTTTATTGTGTTGTTTTGTTATATATTTTCGATCGTTTTGAGTTTTTCTAGAGGTATCTCTCTTGCGTACAATAAGTGGATAAAGTTTTTTAATTTATATATCTTCTGTATATCATTATTTCTTCTGTGTATTAAAAGTTAAATTTTGGTTATTATTAAGATTCTCTTAACGTGTTTATTAATTGTCTTGTTTCTGCGGTACGAATATGTGTATCATAATAGATTGTAATGCATATTTCATTTAATGTAATTAAAGTGCTCTTTGCGTTTGCCAATTACTTTCTCACTTCCTCAGAGATAGGTCTTTTTTTTCTCATCAATAACCTTATCCTCGCTCGATACAGCTATTATAAGATATTTATATTTCACTATATGCTCCATCATTTGGTTTTTATCTCAAATTTGTACCTATGAAATTTATAATATCTAATATCTGGTGCTTTCATATGAAACTGGAATAAAACACTTGGTAGATAATATTTATTCGTTTTGAGTACACTTTTTTTAGAACCTAGTACATTAAAGGATAAATATTTGTCTGTTCAGTGTTTTCCAAGTCTGTAAAACATAAACAGGCTTAAATATTAGATTATACATTTATTAAGAATGTTCAATATCTAAATTGAAGATTTTATATCTTAAAATATTAATAGGTTTTTACATTTTGTTTGACGTTTTAATCTTCGAATCGGAGTTTATTTTTGGAAAAACTATAAAATTGTGAGAACAAATTGCTATATAAAAGTACAAGGCAATATTCTCATGCTGTGAGCTTTGCTGCTCTGGTACTTTTATAACGCTTAAGATATTTTTAATTTATTGTCAATATTTTTGAGGTGTGTTTCCTTAAATGACCATGTCTAAGGTTAGTACGTTTGATTAAATGAAATTGACATTAATTTTATAGTTTCTATATTATTAGTACTGATGGTATAATATGGCATCTATTGGTACTATATATCAATTTCAACATGTGGAAGTGAGAGCACTCTCTTTTTAGTAATTTCAGTGTAAATTATGACGAAACCAGAAATAACCCATAATATTCTCCCCGTGTGATCTTAGTATTTTCGTTGATTGAATAGTATAGGCAACATTTCAATCAGCGGTATGTCAGAGTGGTTTTTATTAATTTTTGTATATATTTGCAAAATGAAGAAGAAAGAAACGGCTGATCCGTCAATTTAGAAGTAAGAGCAAGTACCAACTTGCTGAAAAGCATACCCATACACAAAAGGAATATGTAATAAAATGTACTGCATAAACTATAGCGATATAAGCTATATATCTATTAATTATTAGGATATACAGTATTTTTTCTAATACACCTAGAACGATTGAGTAAATAGGTGAACTATAAAATAGGTGAATATTAGTGTGGAATTAGAAAAACTTAATAAATCGTTGATCAATTATTCACTATTAGGCAGTTAATGGGAAATGTTGGGAATACAAAAAAAAACATTAAACTAGTTATTTATAAATTTTAAACAAACACTGATATAATCATAAGAATAAAACTATGAAATACCATGGCAGAACTAGGCTTACCTAATAAACTAATTAATTTAACAAGGAATAATCTACAAGTAAAGTAAGACTTCAAGCAAAACTGTCGACTTATTTTCAAATGTACATTGATTTCAAACAGGAAGATTCCATTCCAAACTCTATTTAAAAAGTAAAATCCAATAGTCATAACCCAAAGTGCTTTAAAAAAGGTGAACGAATTAGCGAACAGCTGTTTTGAAAACTAAATGTTATGAAACGAATTGGGGATATTATATTACACAAACTAAACCGCTTGTCTACAAAAAAAAATCAAGAAAATATGATACGACAAGAAAGACTAATGACTTTACAGCTAATTGCCACATAAATATCAATGTATAACGCAAATATTAGGACGATTTTGTATACATATAAGACAAATAACGATAAATGTTACAAATAAAGGTTAAAACATGCTTTTCAATTCGCGGTAAAAGATTTAATAGAGTTCAGCACACAAGATAAATTCGTAACAAAATTCATATACCAGTAAACGGTACTCGAGACAGCAGCAAAGTAATTTTGGCAACAAATATGTAGGTTTTACTTTACCCCATTGGAATCATAGCATCTGCTATGGAAAATGGTATCTTCCTTGACATCCAGCAACCACAAATGTGAAATTAGGAAAGATTAATGTGCAATTAGAGAAATTCAATGAACCGTTGATCAAATATTCACTATTATAAACTTAATTAAAAATGTTGGGAATAAGAAAAACATTAAACTAGTTATTTATAGATTTTAAACAAACATATGATATAATTATAAGATTGTAACTAAAATGCTATGGAAGAACTAGGCATACCTAAGGAAATTAACTGCCAACTTACTTTCAAATGTCCAGTGTCCTCAAACATGAAGATGCCGTGTCTCCAATCGTTTTGGAGAGCATCGCCCGGAAAGCAAATACAGAAAATCTCACAGTTTAATAATTAAGGTCCTCATATTATAGGGACTTTTGACAATGACTTTAACATAGTAGCGAGTATAATTATTAGTGAGAATATCTAATTATTAGTGAGAATTTGTTATATAATATTTTGAATAAATCGAGTAGCGAATAATTAATAAAAATAAGCGATTCATTTATTTTGAAAAATTATGTATATATGCAAGTATCACCATATTTATTGATTCTTCATCATCATTCTCTTTGCCTTTATCCCTTTACGCCTTATCCTTATATACAGGGATATCTTTCTATCTTTCGCCATATGAAGATGAATTTCTTTCATACACATATTTCTCCTATTCGTTTCCCGTCATCTCTTTTTCGGTCTTTCTCTCCTACTACTTTCTGGGACCTAGAAAACCAGAATCCTATGTATTGCATGACTCTCATGTCGACGATCGACATGCCCTAATTATCCTAACCTATGCTTCCCCATTTTTGCTGCGCCTAGACTTCTCCTAATATTTTAATTTTTAATTTAATATTTTCCTTTTAAGCTATCCATCCATCTAAGCATTGTCATTTCGTTCAAATGCATTCATTGTTTTTATTTTTTTAACTGTCCAATTACGGTTTTATATCCGTATTATGGAATTTACCTTTCAGTTTCGTAAGAACCTTTCTATCACACAAGACATCACTTGCTTCTTTCCATTTTATCCATCCTTATTTGAGTCTACTATATCTCCATCTATTTCTCCATTGCTTTGTAACATCAACTCTAGATTCCTACCTAAAACGATGTTTTTTCAATAATTTCACCAGTCAACATTACAACCTGATTTAAAGTAAAGTTGAAGTTAATTTTTAAATGCACACTTTAGATACTCTGTTTTTGTCTTCCTTAGTACCTTTTTGCTCAAGCGCCCATCTTCATTGTCTCAATCATTAATTTAATTCTCTCTCCTTATCTCTTACTAACACCACATCGTTAGCATACATCAGGTACCATGGGATATCTCCTTGACATGTTTTCGTTAATTTTTCCAACACTAATTAGAAGAGATAAGGGATTAGCACTGACCCCTGATGCAATACTATTCTTAAATGAAATTTATCAGTCTTACCCTCACCTGTTCTAACATTAATTTTCCATTACTTGCCTTATGATAAAAATTGCATCCGTTGTTGATTTGTCTTGCATGAATTTAAACTGATTTTCTAATATTTCTATTGATTGGTAAGTTGGCTTTCTCTCTTCTAAAAGCATTTACTAACAGTGGCCATACCTAGTGCTACTGCTAATTCCAGTATATTATCTGCTGCGTTATTTCTAGTTTCAATGCCGTATCCTCCATCTATATGTTCATTTCCTCTGTCTAATTAGCCTATATTAGCGTTGAAGTTACCTTCTATTATGAGTCATTTCTTAGTTGGAATATGTCTAAGTCTACCACCTAACTTATTAATTAATTCCCGAATGTATTGCATTCATCGGCAGTACCAGAATTCATGCTAGAGACCCAATTGAGAAATATACAAATATCACGTATAGAAGTCACCCAGTTAACGTACCCTACAGATGCTGTGACCATTTTGAGACAAAGAGTCACCTATCAAAATTGAAACCACTAAAACTCAGTAAGATCAACGCAGATGACTTAAATATTGCACAACACAAATTGGACCGATATTCAGAAGAACTGGACCATATTATGAGCCAATCATTCATTGAGGAACATCTACCCTTATTCACCATGTCAACCTTATCCCTGATTATTATCCTAGTTATCTTATACCTTTTCTGCAAATACCGAACCAAAATATTCCCAAAAATTGCAATCTCCTTGTCCCAGGATCAGCCTCCAACTTCATTACCACGCAGAAATTCCATTAGACAGAAACTTCAGGGCTTAGCCTCCTTCAGAAGAAGACCCAAGGTCCAACAAGAAAGCGAAGCAGAAACACCAATTACTCTGTAAAAGTCAAAGCAATGGCATTCACTAATAAGGGGAGCTGTTATATGAGAAAATATTAACCTTGAACTAGCTTAAGTTCGCCGACTTCAGATTTCATCATCCCATTCCCATAGAAACCACTGAGCACGCAGTAGAACTTTGTACGAACCGTTGGCCAATATTCATGGGAACAGCGATTCAGCACTTCATACCAAACCTATAAATTACCATTTTCAGATGCCGGAACCACTCTTAGCTGCAACTTCGACCAGTCCAGTTATTGTAGTCATTTTAAATTAATTTAATTTTGTACTATTATTTAATATTTAATTTGTAACAAATAAAGTTCTTTTTTAAAAAGTCAAATACGTGATTAGTGATCTAACATATATTTATATATACATATATATATATATATATATATATATATATATATATATATATATATATATATACTATATATATATTTTATATATACATATATATATATATATATATATATATATATATATATATATATATATATATATATATATATTTCGTATAAATGGTCCGGATTTTATTTGGTGGTAGTTGGATAGAGCACTTTCGAATTTAACTTGGAAGTATCTGTCGGACAAGTATCATTTAAGGAGGAGGTAGATTTGGTCAGTTAGCTGAGCTTTTATTTTAAAGTGAAGACCCTCGTGCCACACTTTATCAAATGCCTGCTGTATATCGAGGAATGCTGATACACAGATTTGTTTCCCTTCTAGGCTCTCTTTTATTTTGTTGACTAATCTATGGCACTGTTGTATCGTTGAGTGATTTGACCGAAAACCAAACTGATGATCTGGGGTTTTCTATAGGTATTATTGTTTCTATTCTGTTAAGGATTAACCTTTCGAAGACTTTTGATAAAGTCGGAAGGAGACTTATTGGCCTGTACGAACTGGCTTCAGTTAGAGGTTTACCAGGTTTAGGTATAATTATAATTTGTGCATACTTCCATTGCACTGGAAAATAGCATAGTCTCAGGAGGGTATTAAAAATAATGGTTATTAAGACGACACCTTTTCTTGGGAGTTTTTTTAAGGTTTCACCAGTTATAAGGTCAAATCCTGGAGCTTTGACTTCGTTTGGTGAGAAGTATTTTAGTGGTAATGATAGCTGACAGGGTGCATTAAGGAAGTCTCTAATTTTCCCGTCGTTAATATCGTTGGCCTGTGGGGTGGAAAAGACGGTTGATAGATGTTCTGCAAATCTGTTGGATTTTTCTATATCTGATCGAGCCCAGGTTCCATCATTTTTCCGAATTGGTGATTTTATTACTACCGGCCTTTTGAATTTCTTTGTGGCTTTCCAAAGAGAGTTGTCGTCAAGAGAAAGGTTTGTGACATATCTTTCAAAAGATTCGTTTTTGGCTGTTTGGATAGCGGAATGAAGTCTGTGTGTGAGCCTGTTTAGATTTGTTTTATTTATCGCGTTTCTTGTTCTTTGCCATTTGCGACGGGCTCTTTTTCTTTCTTCTACTAGTCTTCTAGTGTGGAGGGGTATACTATACCTTTCATCAATGGTTTTTTCCTTTTCAGGAGTAGCTTTCCAAGCGGCTTGTTGTATCTGTTCCGTTAGATACTTTACAGCTTCTTCAATATCGTTTTTGTGTTTGAGTAGAATGTCAAGAGATATTTTTTCATTGATTTCTTCTTTGAATTGAACCCAATTCGTGTTACTGGAATGCCTTGGTGCAAGAGTTTGCATGTTGTTTGTTTTTTACTGCGTCGGACGCCTTCTTTAGATCAATAAATGCATATTTATTAAAGTGTGTCTATTATTATCCATAATATCATATGATGTCACGTATGTTGCTATACTTTCGTTAATAGCAAAGATAGTGTACAGTACTCTTCTAGTAGTCGCCATGTTTTGTTTTTCTACCTTAATATATTCGTTAGATCCTCCCCTTATTTTTGATGTGCCACATGTTAGGATTTGACTGGTTATTATTTTTACTGCGTCAGAGGTCTTCTTTAGGTCAGTAAATGTAAATTTACCTCATAGTGGGTCTATTATCGTCCATTGTATTATACGATGTGACGTATGTCACTATACTTTCATTAATAACAAAGATAGTGTATAGTGCCCTTTTAGTAGTCGCCATGTTTTGTTTTTCTACCTTAATATATTCGGTAGATCCTCCCCTTATATTTGATGTGCCACATGTTAGGATTCGACTGGTTGTTTTTTTTACTGCAGCAGAGGCCTTTTTTAGGCCAATAAATGCAAATTTGGCTTAAAGAATATAATATATATTAACATCCATAGGTCATATATCTCGCATGTTACTATATACTTATTATTAACGCTAAAATTCGTTTTATTTTCGAAGCAATTTTTAATCAATACTGTATGTACAATTACTTTCTATACTATCATCCACGATTAGCATTACAGATTAAATTTGAACTTCTATTTCTAAAAATTTTTTTGTTCTAAAAATTCTTTTACTTTTATCATTTATCATAATGAAAAAACTACATCCCATATTCGAAAAACTTATTAAAATAGTTTAACTAGTAATTCTAAATAATTTAACAAATCACCTCACAGTTAAACTGTACTAATTAAAAAAAACAAATACCTAAAACAGTTTAATAAATTCTAAAAAACTGGTCGATTCCAAACGCTGCGATGACGTCACCGATAAGTCCTAACTTGTCTTTCACGCCTTGAAAAATAGGTATCAATGACGACTCTGTCTATTACTAAAAAATAGTGCTTCGCGAGACCTATAACCAACCGTTCTAAAAATAGCAACGGTTACTTACTTACATTGTTTTTTCGTGATAAAGCAAGATTTAGCTATGCATACTCAATAACAAAATTTCCTTTATTTACCATATCTTTTACGAAATGATGTTTTACATCAATATGTTTTGAGCGTTTCGTCTCATAAGTTTGAGCCATTTTTATACAACCTTGGTTGTCCTCAAAAATTCTATTAGGATATTCAAAATCAAACATTTCTTTTAAAAATTGACCTAAAAACAAACACTCAACAGAAACTTGATCATTTTTAGTAAATTTATTGTATATTAATCCCAACTCATTAGTATTGCTCAAATAACGAATTTCATTTTTAAGGTGTTTCCAATGATTACTATTAAAATTATTTTGAAATCTTCCAAAAAATGAAACTGTAAAACAAAAATCTGGCCTAGTGCCAAGCATCAAATAAGCTACCAAGTACCTCCTTATAAGGGACTTTAAAATCAGTTTGAGCTTCTTTTTCGAAATTCAATTTAGGTTCCATTGGAATTTTACTAGTCTTGCAATTTACCATGTTAAAACGATTAACAATTTTTGTATCTTTCCTTTCAATCTCTAATCCTAAAAAGACAATTTTTGTTTCATTTGATAAATCACTTAATTCTAAAATTTTCTCTAAATTTGATTTTAAAAATTTGACATCATCTTCAAAAATTGAAATAACAAAAATATCATCTACCCATATCAAAACATAAGTTTTTCCATTAAAATACAAACAAGGATCAACCTTAGATCTTTTAAATCCTAAATTACATAAATGCTTATTAATAGTTGTATTCCAACATTTAGGGCTTTCCCGTAAACCATATAATTTTATCAACTTTTATCAACTTATATACTACACCAGGTTTAACACTAAGACCATCCGGTGGCTTTAAAAACACATCACTAGACACTGAACTTTTTAAAAAAGCACTTTTCACATCAAGTTGATGAATATCTATATCACGATCGGCAGAAATGGCTAACAGTACCCTCAGGGTGGTTAATCTAGCTACTGGTGCATATACGTCTTCATTGTCCAATGCTGGCTGCTGATAGCCTCTGGCCACTAATCGAACTCTTTTCACCAACTCACCATCAACATTTTTCTCTACAAAAACCCATCGTGAATCAATGATTACATCATCAGCCTTAGGTTATACCAAAGTCCAGGTATTGCTGCTTTCTAACGCCAAAAGTTCTTTATCTATGGCCTCCTTTCATCCATTCCCCATCGAAACAGCTTCAGTATAGTTTTGAGATAATTCAGAAGGTAGACAGCTAGCAGATAAAGCCATCATCATACTCACTTCATAGTCATCAAGATAAGAAGGCATACGTCTATCTCTTGAACTTCTACGTATCTCGTGTTCTTGATTACTATCAGGTTGTATTACTTCAGGTTCAATTTTAACAGGTTCAGCAATAAATTGCTCATCCACACCTCTATGTCTTATCACATGAACTGGAGATTCACTTTCACAAGTTTCATCAAATCTAACTGAACGAGATGTAAACACTGCTCGTCTTAGAGGGTCCCAGAGGCGGTATCCATTGTCACAATAGCCAATAAAAATACATTTTCTGGATCTCTCAGCAAACTTCCCAGATCGATCTTCTTCAGGAATATGTGCATAAGCATTACATCCAAATAATTTAATTTTGCTCATATCAGGTTTATAACCATACCAAACTTCAGCTGGTGTACAGTCATTAGGCAATGTACTTGTAGGAGTTCGATTTGTTAAGTACACAGCAGTCAATACAGCTTCTCCCCAAAATGACTTGTCAAGACCACTGCCCAAAATTAAACATCTAGATTTATCTAAAATAGTATGATTGTATTTTTCTGCTAATCCATTCTGTTCTGGATTCCTGGGTATAGAATATTGTATAGTTATTCCTTTACTAGTACAAAAATCTTTAAAGCTTTTAGAACTATTCTCCCCAGCATTATCACATCTCAAATACTCTATTTTCAGATTGAATTTTGATTCAGTTAAGGCTACAAAATTCCTAAAGCATGTTTAAACTTCATTCTTTTCTTTAATAAGGTATAACATTCCAAAATAACTGTAATGATCAATGAATGAAACATAATAATTTTTACCATCATGAGTAGCAGGGCTAATTTTTCCACACACATCTGTGGACACATATTGAAGTAAGCGTCGAGCTTTCCTGTCACTTGGGATGCTCTTTAAAAATGGAAAACGTGTCTGCTTACCTTTCAAGCATATCTCACATACTGAACTCACAGGAAATCTACAAGAGTGTCCCATCCGCTTGTACCATAACTCAGGTGTATCTCGAACAATGTTAACCACATCTGAATACAATTGCAATTCTATAAAATACAAGTTACCAATCAATTTTCCAGTAATAATTCCAGTATCACCCCTCATGATTTTTACTTCCTTATTTTCAAAAATCACACGAAAACCTTTTTCTTCAATTTGTCTTACTGATTATAAATTGTAAGAAAGATTGTCACAAACAAGAACATCATTAAAAGTAACTGAAAGTCCTTCTTTAGATATAGCTGAGAAACTGGTACCATGAAATTTTGCTACTACAGTTTCACCAACTTTTGCTACATTTATTTGTCTATCTACTGCTACGGAATTAGTCAAAAATTGAATGTATTTTGACATAAACAGGTGATTTGTACAACCACTATCCACAACCAGATGTATACTATTCATTACATTTGAATCACAGCTGACTGCAACTTCCTGTTTTGTGTGACTACCAAGAAATGCAATTTCTTTATTTTCAACATTACTCATATTAGCAGTTTAACGATTTTTTGACAATATATTTGGACATTTCGAGCGAATGGATTAGCAGAAAAATACAATAATACTATTTCAGATAAATCTAGATGTTTAATTTTGGACAGTGGTCTTGACAAGTCATTTTGGGAAGAATGCCCCATTTCATGACAATGATAACAACGAACTTTTAAAGTATGTTTGCTCTTACCTTTGTATTTATCTTGACCAACAAAGGAATGTGAAGGAACAGGTACACTAGTAACTTCCTTTGTTTTTAAACGATCATCTTCTGCCATTAAACTATTTTTCACAAAATCTACAGTTACTTTGGATCAGAACGAAATAAAATATCAATGGATGTTACAACTGAACTAAATCTGTCAGGCACTGCAGATAAAAGTGTGGTGATCTTTTCACTATCATCTATTTTACCTCCTGCATCATTTAATTCTCTTAAGGTTATATCAAAATCCACCAAAAACTCACCCAAGTTGCCGTCCTCTTTAAGTACTAAGTTGCGCAACTTTTTCTGGATTTGTACTCGAGACTGAAGTCCTGTCTTTTCGTAAACAGCTTTAAGAGCTTCCGCCATTCCCATAGAAGTATCTTGGGTTTTAATTATTTTCAAAACATTATTCCCAACTAACTGAACAATAATATCCTTTACAGTTGAATCACTTTTAACAAAGTCTTTGTACTTATCGTCAGTCCTAGCAGGTTTCTCTTGAGAAATGACATCAAGAACACCATGTCGTTCCAATGTTCTTTCCAATCGAAATTTCCACGAATCAAAATCGGCTCCATTAAATTGTTTTACATTTGCCATAAAAAATGGATTGCTGGACGAAGCCATAACTAAATAACACACGTGCAAAAATTGTAAACACAATTTTTCCTGCAAACTACACTTTTAGCAAAACAAATTTTACTTTGTTTACAACACAAACTTAAAAACACTTTTCTAAATTTCTGCAGCTGGGCACATAACCTGTTTACGCAGGTTAATAATAATAATAACACTATTATTATATGTATTTAATTAGAAAATAAATAAGTTTTATTGTTTTACAAGTACAAGTGTAATGTGTACAGATACCAATGACAAGTGACAAGTAAGTCATCAGACATCAATAAAAATAAAATGTGTTGCCAACATGCATATAATAATTATAGTACTGAATTGTACAGCAACATGAGGACCCCGAAAAAACAACCAAGATTTATTTGTATAAAAACGGGAATCACTTCGACGTTATAAACAGTTTGAAAGGTTTGTATGGCACACGTTTTTATTGTACAAAGTGTGATACTCCTTATGATGATAAAAATAAGCACAAGTGCAAGAAAGCACCGTTGTGTACGGTTTTCAGACAACCCGAGCACGCCGTCCAAAACAAAATTCTGTGCAAGGACTGCAATCGTTATTGCTACAATGATGAATGTCCTGCAAACCATACAGAAGTTTGCAAAGAAGTATTTAAATGCACCACTTGTAATAAACTGTGTAAGAGGAAAAAACAGCATGAATGTGGCTACTCGATGTGCAGGAATTGTAACACATTTGTAGAAATAGCTACGCATCAATTTTACATGATGAAAAAACCAGCCAAAGGAGAATTCTGCGAAGTACCGTGCGTATGTAATAGTCGTAGTAATGAAGAAAATATGGGTTGTCGGAAACATTATAAAACAACTGTTACATGTAACGATCCATGCAAATGCAACAGCTTCTCTAACAACCCCATAAATAGTTGCACATATACAGAAAAGTATTTATTTTTCGATTACGAAGCAATGCAAGACACCGGTATACACGTTCCAAATCTGATAATTGCCCACGATTTTGAAGGAAAGAAATTTGTTTTTAAAGATAACGATGAGTTTTGTAAATGGTTAATTTCTGCCAAACACAGGGGGTATACAGCCATCGCCCACAATGGTAAATCATACGATTCATATTTTATTTTGAAATACTGTGTAGAAAATACGATAAAACCGTACACCATCTACAACGGGTCAAAACTGATGCTTTTGGAAGTCGAGGCTCTTAAATTGAAAATAATCGACAGCACTAATTTTGTGAGTTGTCCTCTGGCAAATTTCCCCAAAATGTTTGACCTGACAGAGTCTAAAAAAGGATATTTTCCTCACTTTTTTAATGTGCCTGAAAACCAAGATTATAAAGGATGTTTACCGGATGTTTTAAGTGCTATAGGCCCAACGCAATGAAGCTCAAACAAAGGGATAATTTTTTAAAATTGCATGAGGTTCATAAAAACGACGATTTTGATTTACAAAGGGATCTACATGCCTATTGTGACTCTGATGTAGATATTCTAAGAAGAGGCTGTTTGGAAATTCGCAAGGAATTTTTGGGGATCACTAACAAAGATCCATTTCAATATCTAACTATAGCCTCGGTATGTATGGCAACATTTAGATCAAAATATCTGCAACCAAACACTACTGGGGTTGTAAAACAGGACATAAAGGAGACGTATAGCCTGGCATCGATAAAATGGCTGAGTCAGTTTCCAGACGTACAACATGCTCTTAATGGTGGAGAAGTGACAATTTGCGGTGCTAAAGTAGATGGCATGACTCCTCCACAAATACTGCGTACCAGTACCACGGCTGCTTCTGGCATGGCCACCCAGAGTGTTTTGCTCCCAATACAGTTAACCACATTTATAACGAAACAATGAATTACTTATACGAAAGAACTATACGGAGAGCATCACAGGTAAAAGTCGCCGGTTACAGTCTTGTGGAAATGTGGGAATGTGAATGGATAAAATCAAAACAATGTAAAAATGCACCGAGCCCTCAAATTATTGAACCTTTAAAGCCTCGTGAAGCATTCTTTGAAGGACGAACAAACGCCATCAAGCTAAATGTGATGGAAAAAGCTTAGATATATGGATATTGTATCACTGTATCCAACTGTACAGTATTATGACCGCTATTTCGTTGGCCACCCTGCTAAAATACATGTACCTGAATCATACGACCCCTCGTGGTTTGGTCTGGAAGACTGCGAAAATTGTGATCATGATGACTCAGAACGTGTATTAAAAGGTACGTGGACGACTCTAGAGATTAATGAAGCCATAGAAAAGGGGTATAAAATGTTGGAAGTGTACGAGGTATGGAATTTTGAACAAACTTCGACGGATTTATTTAAGCGCTATGTCGAAGATTTTATGAAAATAAAATTAGAAACTAGTCCATATACATATGCCCAAATGAAGAATATGTACAAACAGTTATATAACAGATGGGTATAGACTTAGATTTGTCTAAAATTGTCCCAAATCCTGGTAAACGGGCAATCGCTAAAATAGGCCTGAATAGTCTATGGGGTAAATTTGGACAAAGGATGAATATGAAACATACAGATTACATTGTGAACGTCAAAAGATGGTACGAAATTTTGATGGACGATAAAATAAATATAACAAATATCATATTTATTAATGATAATATTGTCCAAGTCTCCTACGATTACAAAGACGTGTTTGTTGAAGGTCCTACTTTCACAAATATTTTTGTGGCGTTATTTACGACCAGTAACGCCCGTATTAGATTATACGAAATGATTGACAGATTGGGTAAGGCTGTTTGTTACATGGATACAGACTCCGTTGTTTACATTGATGATGGCCTTAACACGGTTAAAACAGGGGATATGCTAGGTGCATGTAGCGATGAGCGTGGGTCAGATGATTATATTGTAGAATGGCAGGCAACTGGTCCAAAAAGTTATTACTACAAAACAGCCAAGAGCAAAGAGGTGACTAAAATCAAAGGCTTTACTCTAAACCTAAACTATGAGAACAACCTGATACTCAACGCCTCCGCGATGACTGATATCATACACGACCCCGCCAAACAAATCACATTACAGTATGTCCAAATATGCCGCGATGTCCACACTAAAGACATTGTAACCAGAAAGAGGGTGTCGAAGACATTCAAAATGGATTACAAGAAGCGAAAGATTGTACATAATGATGACTTTATCGATACCCTGCCTCTAGGCTACAAGGCCTCTTAAATCGTTGTTAATAGTGCGTCACACCTCGAAATCTCTTCATTCAAAGTTGAACATTTATAGATTACATACGTGTCATGCTGTGGTATATAAATGTTATAAACCAGGGAAAAATTAAAAAGTTCAATGCTCATCAGTGCACTTTCCAACTATGTTGCGAAAACTATGTAGGTGGCGCCCTTAATCACGACTCTTTGAAAAATACATTAGAGGCTACTCTTAACGATATAAAAAAAAAACAAATTGGTTACAAAAAGGGTGACAGAATCCGTATTGTAGCATTTAATGACAATTTGAATCATCCTATTTCGACATTAACTAGTTCAGATGTCAATATGTGAAAGTTGTTAGAACAAATGGAAAATGTGATCAGTTCCAATGCTTACATACAGCTTAAAGATACGAAATTCGACATTCAAATGTCTCGCTAATTCCTTTTTTACATATTATTAAAATTGTTTTGAAAATTTATCATTCAAATTAACAGTGACAATATTCAAAATTTTAGAATGTTATCTTATTTTTATTGTTAAAAAATATTTCAGAGCTATTGTACTTTTGCATAGTCTGTATTTACATATTTCCTTCCCACGTTTTGTTTACGAAGAATATTTGCATGTTTCGGTGTAAAAAATGCTTTAATCTTTGATACCCTGTTCTATAATATGTTTCGGTATTATTAGTCAGTGGTAGACTATCCCAAAGTAGTAGCCATTGAACTAAATTCTGGTCAACCCTGTGTATAATAAACATCTTAAAAGATGCTCATTCAAATCACCAAAAGATATCTGTTATGAGTCACTGGCAAATTAATGAACCGTTCTTATTAAGTTAAGATCTAGTGTTCGTGCAGCCTCTTGATACAAAAGATACTCTGCAGATCAGTAAAAGATATTTAATGAGCCAACACTACTTATATGTAATTTCTAAATAAACAAAGCACGGATGGTAACAACATACTTACGACGTAGGCCTGTCTTATGTCTTTCTATACTCTGTATATTGAGACATGTGGCGGGGAATCTTAAGGAGACCTTAAAACATCTCCAATACGCCAATATTTTATGGCATATTCTTGAATATGTGTATAATCTTTCTATTCATGTAAATTTTAATAACACCATGTATACGCACGTTGCATTAAACAGATTAGAGATCGCTATCTAACCGACGGTAAACAATAATTTTCGGGTTTTTTTGAACGCTTATACTAATTTTTCCAGCCTGCCAAAAATATCAGTGAAAATTTTACGCAAGTTTTACGCATTAGATCTTTTTAATAGCGGTCCATAGATAAGAAAATTAAAAAACCTAGTTAATAAGGAAGATACGATAGATGTATCTGTTTTCCGGTGACTAAGCTATTCCATTAATTAATCACACATATGCATTTTTGCGTTATTATATAAGCTGCATAATATTTCCTATTTAACACGTGTTTTTTTTTTATGTAAATACGCAGAAAGCAATACGCCTTATGTGTTTAGAAAATTAACGATGGTAACGTATTAGGTTCCTTTTATCCTCTCAACTTTATTATTGTTGTGTATTATTTCGATTATTCAATATGCGCTTTACTTTTTTTATACAGATTATTGTGAGTAAATTTTAAACGGCTATGTGGCTTAGCGATGTGCATTAGGATGGATCGAAAAAAACTTTTTTTCGAATTTGATAATGGCCCTTGTGGCAAAAGTTGCCATTCATAAAAGTAAGTTTTTTGCCAAAAAAATTTTTTTTTACATCAACCCCTTCAGGTGCCCCAACCTCCTAAAAAAAATTTAAAAATTTAAAAAATAATAATATACGTTATAAGTTAAATATTTGTTAATAATAACATATTTTTTGTAAATCGGTTCACGTTCCTTTTAAGGTAAATACATTTTAGCAGCTTAAGTGTTTTGTTGAATTGTTAGTTTTATTTTTCTTATCTACATTATTGTTCCTACACTCACTTTTAATATTTAATATTACCTTATAGAAATGTAACGAGTCGTATTACCGTCAATAAATGTATTATTCCGTTAATTTGTTTAGATTTCAGCTAAAATTGTATTATCTACATGAAATAGGATTTTTTTATTTTCCGTTAGGTCTTTGGGGCACCTCCAAAAATGTTCCGAGAGCCTCCAAATTTTGAACACAAACTTTTTAAACATTCAAGAAGAGTTTGCACGTAGGGTCGTATCGAAAAATTTTTCAAAAAAAAAACTTTTTTTAGGGGGTTGGGGCACCTGAAGGGGTTGATTTAAAAAAAAATTTTTTGGAAAAAAACTTACTTTTATGAATGGCAACTTTTGCCACCCGGGCCATTATCAAATTCGAAAAAACGTTTTTTTTTCGATCCTACCTAATGTGCATGCTTAGCTTCGGTGCGGATGGTCGCGAGTTCGAGTCCTACACCCGGTAGAATTTTTTATTTAATAATAATTAATAATTTAATAATTTTAAAAATGATTAAAAATAATTAATCGGGCTGTGGTTCAATGACGTCACCGTGCAACAAGGTCATGTGGGCTATTGTATCGAGAGAAAGTCACGCGAGGGGCTACGTCGAGAGTGCGGGGTCAAATTTCGAAAAGGGGGGTGAAGCGGGTACCTTTCTACTACTATATATACTATTTCTTTTCTAGCTATATCAGTTGGGTCTGAATTATTTGGTTTGTGCCTTTTATTCGGCCTGCTGGTGTTTGTGTGGGGATTAAATATAATTTTAGCAAGTTATTTCCCTGGATGGAAGTAGAAGGTTGTGAATGTAGTGAAAAATTTGTATCATTGTTGGCTGTATTGTTTGTTAAACGCATCGTTTCTTTTATTAACTTTTGCCTCTGTGTGTGAATTCTGGGCACGCGCTTCAATTTGTAGTCAAGTGATTCCCCTTAAAACTGTAACATACTTGTGTGAACTCAATCTTTGTACAATCCTTTGAATTATGAGTTTCTTGGCATCTGTTACATCTTGGCTGACTCCTACACTGACTTCCTAAGTGGCCGTATCTAAGACAGTTAAAACATAACAGAACTTTCTGTTTATATATTTCAACTTCTTTAATAACCTTATTGATGACTATATATTTAGGTAAAGTTTGCGATTTAAAGGTCACAATACAAGACTTAGTAAGGACGTATTTGAAAATTTTTTCCTCATTAACAATTTTTTCTACTTTACACGCAATTCTTTTAACGTTTGCAATTTCAAATATGCAATGACTATCATATTGTTTGATTCTAATTTTTATATCTGTGTTTATATCCCTTATAACCTTGTCTTTTGTTTTTAATGAGGGTATTAGCAATTTTATAATCTTTGCATTTAACTCTAATTCTATTTCGGCCAATGGCGTCTATGCTTTAAATCATATTTCAGGAAAAATGTCTGCTTCAGGAAAGTTTTAACAGAAAGACAAAATAATTTCACCAATCTTTAAAGAATTTAGTTTACCTTTAAACTCAGTAGAGCTATTCTCGATATATACATGATACGGGCCTAGATCATTACTATTGAATAAAAATGCTTGCCTTGCATGTTTTATTACTTTTTTTTGTGTTTCATTGTAAACGTTCAGATTGGTTGTATTTGGATTATTTATCAAATTGATTGGAATTGGAGTACTTACAGAAAGGTCCACTTCGGCATCACTTTAATTTTCGAATATATTTCCAGACATAGCTGGTTTTGTGGAGTTTTTGGGGCCAGGGGCTTTCCCCCCCGCTGTTGACACTCATATGGTAGGTGGTTCAATAAACGATATTGCTTAAAACGCCATAAATTTCACAATTTGAGGCACAATATTAATTATATTAAATTTAAACAATGGGCGGTTTACTGGAGTCTCGATTATTGCTGTACCGAAGGCACGTCTAATTTCTATGAGTACTACTACGGAACTGTATTTAATACTGTTTAAATCTCTAAAAATTTGTAAGCAACTTCAAAAAGCGTGTTTCAACTTTGACAGTTTTTTGACGTTTTTTGTTGTTTTCAGTTGTATCATATTTTCGTCACGTATTTTATCGCTTTTGTTAACAATGGAGGTAGAAAAATTAATTGAGTGCATTCATAAAGAAGAATGAAGAAATATTTATGACATCCATTATAGTCTGATTTTCAGCGAAAATTAAAAATATGGCAGGAAATCGGGAAAATACAAAAACAAGATAACTATTAATAAGCTTTTCGGCTGGAGTTACTGATAGTGCTTTATCAGATACAGCAAATTAAGAAAATCACAATGCTACATGCGAAAGTACTGTAAGAATTTTGCTTCGTCGTCCACTAGTTGTAGGTACAATTTTGCGAAATCCAGTTCTTCTCTCCTCGATAAAAATATTTGTACCCACTCTCGACGAGGCCTTACTTTTTCTTCCAAAAGTTATATTATTTTGTAGAGTGTTTTTCTCTTAGGCATCTTGATCGACCTGAATGCTGAAGTAGATTGACGGTGATCTGCCCGGACTGTGTGCGTGAATGGATTGCCCCTTGACTTGACAGTGATCTGATCCTCCCGTGACTGTAGGCCTGAATCAACCTTTAATGGGGTGAAACCGGGCGATCCAATGTCTCCCACACTCTTTAATCTCGTTTTAGAATACGTGATGAGACAAGCAACATTGAATAAAAAGAATATAATACTGAATGGTATTCAATTAATTGCATATGCAGATGACCTGACACTAGTAGCAGAAAAAAGAGAAGACATAATAAGAGCGATAAATATGGGACTAGAGATTAATGAAGACAAAATTAAATACATGAGATTGATCAGTGAGGGGGAAAGGCTCCCCTAATAACCAGAAATTACCATCTGGAAGAAGTAAGCAACTTTAACTACCTAGGAGTGGTAATAGGATATGGAGGATGGGACATAAAGGGGAGAATTCAAAAAGGGATCCCAAGCTTTCGGAAGAAACAAACATCTCCTTAAATCCAAAAATATTAGCCGACAGAAAAAAATCAGATTTTACAGGACATTAATCAAATCGGTAATTACTTACGGAATGGAAACGACAACATTAACAAAAAAGAATGAAAATGATTTGAGAATATTGGAAAGAAAAATAAAGAGATCAAATAAGGAAATAGAACAAGAAATGTGAGGCGAAATCATAGTAAAACATATAAAAGCAAGGCGACTAGAATGATTGGGACACATAATGAGGAGAACACCGACAGAAATGATAAAAAGAATTACAAGATGGATCTCATTCGGGCCAAGAAATAAAGGAAGACCCATAAAGAGATGGTGAGACCAGATAGAAGAGGACATAAACACAATGAACGTAACAGACTATAAAATAAAATGCAGGAATAGAAAAGAGCCGAAACGAATAATCAACGTTGCAAAGGCACATAGTGATTTATAAGAAATAAAGTAAAGAGAAGTAATCCGCCTCAAAAAAGGATTGAAATATACCTCTGGTATTGCCATAATCCGACATGATTGAACGGTTATGATTTGAGGATGATGATGCTCACTTCACAAGACGGGGAACATGAAAGTATGCGATAATTATAGAGGTAACATGACATACAAAATACTATCTAATGTACTTTACAGCAGAATGCTCCCCTAAGCTGAACATATAGTAAAAACATATCAGTGTGATGACCTAATAAATCAACAACCGATAATATTTTCACAGAGAGAGATTTTTGAGAGATTAAAATTTGACGTCGACATCCACCATACATTCATGAACTCCAAGACTGCCTATGACTCAGAAGATACACAAAAAGCTGTTCCAGGCTATATTGGGATTCCAAATAACATTCCAGATTGTAAAACTCACGGAACTAACACCTTAGCGTACATGTAGTATAGTCATAATCATAAACCTCAAGGTCCTTCCGCTGCAAAAACGGATTAAGACAAGGTGACGGACTATCTGCCCCTTTTTTACCTTACACAAGCAAAGATTACTGCAGAGTCGCAGATTAATACGAGTACTATACAATATTTGTGTTTTTGCCTTCATATTTAGGTGTCTTCATATTTAAAACATAGATTTATAAAACATTAGTGCGAAGTATTATGACATATGGAGCTGAAAATTGGATCATAAACAAGAAAAACAGCAGTAAGATAGTAACAACAGAGATGGAATGCTTGCGAAGATGCTGCAGAGTAACAAGAATGGATAGGAGAAGTAATGACGAAATAAAGCAAAGAACATCAATAGAAACAGACATACTAACATATATAGAACAAAAAAGACTAAAGTGGCATGGACATGTAAGAAGAACTAGCGACAACAGATAAATAAAGAGAATATCCGAATGGAGTCCCATAGGAAGGAGTAAAAGAGGACGACCCCGAAAATCCTGGAGGAACGAAGTAGACGACGCCATGAGTAAGAGAGGCCTAAACGATGGAGAATGGGACAACAGAGAGAGATGGAAACGGTTGAGCGAGGGAAGCCAGTGAATACTATAGAATCCCTGAATGTATATATATATATATATATATATATATATATATATATATATATATATATATATATATATATATATATATTCATTTTCATTTCTCATTTCCCTATGTTATTTATATTTCTTGTTGTGGGGATCTGCTTCGTCTTCGCCTGTTTTCTTTTCCAATGAATTATATATATATATTATCAAGAGCTAAAAAAGACAAAATATCTTACAAGGTTGAACTAAAAAGAAAAAACAATTTTTTTGTTAACTTACCAAATAAAAATTAGTTGAGTAAATAAAAATTGCTGCTAATACATCTTAAAAATAATTAATATAAAAATGTCCTAATCTAATAAATGCTTCTCTGAAAATTTTTAGTATAATTTTGAAAACATTTTTTTAATACAAAAACAATTGAATTTATAAATAAGTTAAAATAGCAGCCAATTACAAATAAGCCTCAATGTCATAAATGCCAACTTAAAATTTTTATTTTTGACAATTATATTGCCAAAAATAAAATTTCGTTTAAACATTCTTTTTTGTTTAGTAACAAAAAAGAAGATTTATTCACCGTTGACAGATGTCTGAAAAAATGTAACAGATATATATAAATCATAAAGAAAGAATATAATTATAAATTTTGCTTAGATTTTGAATTTCTGATCTTTTGTTTAAATTATTATCACTTTTGCTAATACAAACCATTTCCAAAAAAGTCCTTTTAAATTTATTACTTTCACTACATAAAATTTTAATGTTATCAAAATCCATAATATGGTCTTTATCGATTACATGCTCTGCCAAAGCACAAGATGGTTTTTTAATTCTGCAATCACTTTTGTGAGAAATAATGCGATTTGAAAGATTTCTTCCGGTCTCACCAACATATTCAGCCTCACACTGAGTACAACTAATGCTGTATACTAAATTCGTTTTTTATATTAGTATATATATATATATATATATATATATATATATATATATATATATATATATATATATATATATATACTACAATATTTAACAAGTCTGGTCTGTACAAGTGGTTGGAGATACAAGCAGATATTAACATAATTGCATATTCATAGTCCCTGACAGCTTTTTGGTCGTTAAGCTCCTGCACTGAAAATGAGACTTAAAATATGCCCACAAAATGAAATACATATGCGTCTCCAAGTAGGTAACCAGACACCTAGTCCAATAGTTGACGATATGGTGTTAAAAGGCATGGACACCTTTACATACCTAGGTTAGTTACTGACTAAGGACAAAAGTGCGAGCAAAAAAGTACTCATTGTCAATAAGTGTTACTATGACCTAGGGAGACAAATGGCCTCAAAGCTTAAAGCTAAAAATAAACTCACCAAATATAGAACACTAATAAGACCAGTTTTAACATACGGAGCTGAAAAGTAATCACTCATACTGAACTACCAAGAGCTGTTTAAGCTTTTCGAGGGTAAGATTCTAAGAATATATGGATTACTAAAAAAATAGGGTTTGTGGCGTAGACGCTATAACTTTGACTTTGAACTTCGGGGAATTTGACGCTGTGAAATTTATTATGGTAGCACGCCTCAGATAGATTGTGCATGTAGTCAGAAGGAAGGAAAATGCGATGGTGAGAAAAGTATTTGATCGAGGAGGACCAGTGGGACGACGTACTAGAGGTAAACCGAATCTTAGGTATCCGGACAAATGGGAGAATTGCTAGAGCTAGGACGGAATGGGGGAATGTTCTAAAGACGGCTTTGGTTAATAAAGGGCTGTAGGGCTCATGATGGATGGACATAGCAAACATTCTTTGGTTTATTTGGATGACGTAATTGTGCTTCGAAGATCATTTGACGAGCATTACAAGAATATGAGGAAAGTGTTTCAGCTATTATGTGCATCTAATTTAAAATTGAGTTCAAAGATGTATTTCATGTTTTGACGAGAAGTTAGATACTTGGGATTTATTCTAGAATAGCCATTACCAAAATATAAACATAAAATTGGAAGTCTTCTTGAGTTATGCACATATTACTGTTTTATTAAAGGTTCTGTGGGGAAACTGCAGAGAATATGTAAAAAGATGGTGTCGAAAATGTCAATTGTGAGCATTAGACAACGGTCCAGTTGACACATTATTTATTCTTGTACGGAGTTTTGCATTGTCTTTGAAGTTTAGGCGACAGACCAAACTCAAGATCAGATGGCAGATGGAACCAACATCAAACAAGAGGGGATCTGGCCAGTGGTTTCATTCGTAGCCGATTGGTAGACCATCAGAAACAAATGAATATACTGGTTCCGATATCTTTGATGTTCGGATCCAAGTTTAGAAAAACGTTTGTGTATCGTTTGATTTATTCTATCGGCCATTCCATCTGACTAAGGATGAAATGGTGTCGTTCTGGTCTCACTGGCAACAATTAACTACAGGTGCAGGTACAGGTTTTGAAAAAGTATCGATTAAAAATTCACCCTTGATCTAAATTGATTTCTACGGGAACGCCAAAACAGCTGAAAAACTCTAATTCGTATATCTGGAAAATAATCAATTGATATTTAGTTCCGGCATCTGTTTCTTGAAACGGTCCTGCAATATCAATTGCGACGTTCTTTAAAAACTACCAACATTACACTTTTTCAAGGGTGTCATTACAATTACCAAAGGGAAAACCAAAAGTACGTTATGATTCGCTGAGAAGTTAGATACTTAGGTCAATATACAGTATAGGTAAAAGTTTATAGTCGGTATGGTGGAATTTAACAGGATATCTAACACAGATATAAAATCATATTTTCAGCGAATAGACAAAGAAAACAATCATATTTTCCTTTGGTTTCCCCTCCACATTCTTTATTCACGCCCATTAGGGAAATTGCATACGAGACAGGGCGACAGCTATGTTGGAATTATTTTTTATTTGATTTCATTTTTATAGAACAAATTTTATACTAATTTTATCTTTTTTTATTTCATTTTTATAGAACTAATTTTTATTTTCACACCTGCTACCTCCAAAAAATCTAAACTAAAATATGGTTTCAAAGATATTATTTGGAAAATACCAAATAATATCTTATTTTTAATTAAAAGACGTAATTTTTCGTCCAGTTTAAATTTACTATAATACACCTGCTTCTTCTTAATGCTTTACTAGTACTTATATAATACTAATACTGAGTCTGAGTAAGTGAGTACTGACTGTCTTTTTCTTTATTTATTATGCTTTATGAAAGAACAACCCACTATAAACCGTGATATACGCATGACATATCACAGAACTAATTCTGTTTTGTAGAGATGAGCGTTGAATCACCGAACTGTTTTATTCAACCGTTTATTTGTTGTTAACGAATCTACGGTTTGGTTTCTCACTGGGAAGCCAACTAGTTGATGGTTGATTAAAAAAAAACTACGTTTTGTGTAGGCGTAAACAGAGGAACAACGAACACTTTACGTCGATGAGGACAATTAGTTGATCTGAGAGGCTACTACAAAACTAAAAGTAATATCCCGACTCTTTCGGGACGGTGGATACTCGGGTGATCGGTTGACGTTGAAAATAAAATAACTAAAGGATTTTTCACCTAAGAAGAACGCTTTGCAATTAAATGCTGGTAACTTTATTACTAGCGGACCAGATAAGCAGCGATATATTTAACACTACATTTATGAATAACATTTTACTGCTCTGTTGTTTCAATCAGCACTGCTCAACAAGTTATCGTTTATTGGTTTTAATATTTTATTGCAATAGTACGAGAGCGGAATATTTATTTAAACAGTGAATTTATTACATGTTAATTTTTTTTAATTTCTTCTAACGTATCGTATAATGTAGGTTTACCCAATAATCAAAGTTATGCATTTACAAGAACATATTATTTGAAAAATAAGCAGTAAATACCATGTGTCATAATAATTGTAATCTCAGGAAAAAAGACAGTTAAGATTTTATACACACTTAAAAAATTTGTTTAGTAGGTAATGTATTTCTTAAATCCACAAAATTATTGAAAAATTATTCATGCTGTTTAAAATATCTTTCTGTTAATGACACTGTCATCGACAAAGTAGATCAAATTCAAATATCATATTTCTCTTCAGTTTATCGTTAAAAATTAATTGATGGTCGCGGGTTGTATTTTTGTTATTTAATAATTTAACAAAATACATAATCAGCAAAAACCTTATTTAAAACATGCGAACGGTTTTTGCAATCACAATCAATGCAGTGTTTATGCTTGTTTAGCATTGGCTGTTAAATAATTTGTGTTCGATTGTTTCGTCTGTTGTACAACACTCGTCCTTTTTAGAGTGTAGTAGTTGTATATAAGTACCTATTTTTTATAGTAGTGTAGTGAAGCGGTAATTTAAAGCAAAATGAGTAATTTGGAAAAAATAAGATACAGTCGAAACGTAAAGTGTTATATCCAGAAGAACGGCGTTTAGTTCTAAAAGTCGAAAGTTATTTCAGTCTGGAAAAAAATAATATGGGTCCATTGACATCTGTTATGGCAGTTAATAAACGCACATGCGATGCTTGCGGTATCTCAGAGAGGACGTTTCGAAAAATTAATAACATCAGTGAGGATGAAATAAATAAAGTAAGCAAGAGAAATCGTCAACATCCAAAAACTTTAGATTTGCTGCACTCAATTAAACTTGCAATTAAAAATATTATATATAATATGTATAAAGCCAAAGAACATGTAACAGTTAGTGCTGTGTTGCAAAAAATAAAAGACAATGAACTGTGTGATATTAGTTTAACAAGTTTGTGGAGAGTGTTGAAACATTTAGGTTTTCGATATAAAAAGACAGTGGCATTTTTTAAGAAAATCCATGAACAATAAAATGTCTGATAGTCCGAGGCAAGTTGTATTTTTCGATGAAACTTGGATTTTTGCTAAAGGAAATAGTCAAAACCATCATGGCAAGATGGCACCACGAAATGTTATTGTTCTAGTCGTTCCGGTAATGGTAAACGCTACATTATACTTCATGCTGGAAATGATGAGGGTTTTATTCCTGACGCTAGTTTAATTTTTTCGTCCACAAAGAATACAGGTGATTACCATGGAAATATGGATGCAAATATTTTTGAAGAATGGTTTGAAGAAAATTTGTTAAAAAAATTGGAGCGACCCTCCATAATAGTGTTGGATAATGCATCCTACCACTCAAGAGTAGAAGAGAGATTTCCTTCAAGCAGCTGCACAAAAGAAGAAATGAAGTTGTGGTTGACAGAAAAGAAAACTTATCACAATGACATATTTTTAAAAGTCGATTTACGTCAAAGGTGTGTAGAGCACAAAATTCAAAAGAACTTTATTAGGTACTGACCAAATGACTCTTAAATATGGCCATGAAGTTCTTCGACTTCCGCCCTACCATTGCCACTATAATGCAATTGAGGTAGTTTGGGGTATAGGCAAAAATTTTATGATAAACATGCATCCAAAACAAAAGATGACACTAGCGTTCTTGGTTTATGGAAAGAATCGCTAGAACAAATAAAGGCAGAACAATGGCAAAATTGTATTAGACATACGGAAGACATAATCGTTCAGTCTTTTCAAACCGGGCGAGTTATAGATGAGGTCTGGCCTCTAATTATTCGGATAGACAATTCAGATAGTGACGACTCTGCTAGTGAAATATCAGACAGTGAATAGGACAAATCGTTTGCTAAAAAGAAGAAACAAAAAAGTGTTTCGGGAATTCAATTCGGACTTTGTGTTGAGTTTTAGTTAAACTATTAATCCCAATTTAACTGCATGCAAAACCATTCGTATAATTTTCACTCTACGCAAAATAGAGACCTTGATGAACATTTGATGTCGACAAATAATTGCGAGTATTCGAAATATTCCGTCCCACTTCTTTTAACCGCCCTGTATATACATATTATATTTATTTTATTTGCCTTTGATACAGTAAAATCCAATATTATTACTGAAGATACAATACAGGAAATTAAATATTTTTACTTTTCAAGCGATCGGAATTAAATATTAACGCCCCACTGTTTGAGGCCAACTGATCATATCTTAATTACTTACATATCGGCCTTCAAAGAGTAAAAGGAGTTTATGTAGGTATTCTAATTGATGAATGAGTTTCGATTTTCGATTGATCTGCATTTTTGATTTCAAATCTTTATTGATATTTCGTTAATGGATTTATTTATTCTAAATATTTAATTAAAAAGTCTTTTTCTTAGTTAAAATTATTTACCTAGTACAAACGTGATAATTGTATTTTCAACAAATGTATATTTGTAGAAGATGCAGCTTTTATGCTCGACTTTCTGAGTTTTGCAATGATCGATTATTTTTAATTTGAAATATTAACACATGGGAGTCCCCAATTCATGTTTTGTATTATTCAGCAAACATAATTTTTATTTGCAGTTTGTGTTTTCTTTATCGTAAATGTGAATTTATTCTGTGAGTACTGAATATTTACTTTATTAACTGTTTGTGTGTTTAACATGTCTACGCGTACAAATGTTAGTATTTTATGGCATCACTTTGAGAAAGACATTAATAGTGAGAAGGTTGTATGCAATATTTGCAAAGAAAAACTTAGTTATAAATCAACTATAGCAAATTTGAACAGTTTCGTTAACGATAAAAATGTCAACGACTCACCTCTACTGTTTTCCTCATTACTACTCGACGTTTCCAAATAATTTTGTAAGAAGCTTTTTTATTGTGGCGTCATAATGCAGTTTATTATTTTTAAAGGGAATAAGGCACAATGTGACTTTAAAATAAGCTTATTTTGATGTTTAGATTTCCAATTCGGAAATCGTACTTAAAATACGAAACAAGAATAAATTTTATTTATATAAAACGATTTCCGAAGTGGAAATCAAAATGTTCAAATAAACTTATTGCATCATTTGTATCAATGTTTTATATGTAACTGGGTGGTACCAAAAAACTTATTGTAAAGGAAAATTGTGGCATATTTCAGTAAGCTGCCATTTAAATCAATTCGCCCAAATTTGATTATCTTAGAACAATGTAAAAATGCTAAAAAGACAACAGGTCAAATAAAACCAATAAGTTTGGCAACGTTGACCTTCCCCTCTTTTATTATTTCCACTAATTCATTTTCGACGATATAAAGGGCGGACCTAATATACCTCTCTCTTTTTAAACAGGTGTTTCTCAGTCCATCTCACGTAAGGTACATACCGCCATAAACCGAGTACTGGATATACGGTATACGGTATGTATACATACCGTATACCGTATATCCAGTACTGGTGTAATGGCTGGCTCTGAAAAAGTCGAAACAATTCGAGAAAATTAGTATCAAAATATAAACATGGATCGTATTGTGTCATATACTGGTTTAAATAAAGGAAGAAGCACGTAATCTTTGACATCTAAACCTGCCTAGTTACCGACCAAGTTTCAAACGAATTTGTCAAATTATACAGACAAAAGAAATATTAGATACAGTGTGATCATTAAAGTACAACAATTTTTTTTTGTCTCGGATAAAATATACAGGTATATAGGAAGTTAAGATTGTTATGAGATTACAAATTAAGAGGTTTAATTTGTGATCGAACATATTTTCCACTATTTATAAATCCAGACAACAAATGGCAAAGATAGACTGGCGTACAAATTACCATTTGCTGCTTTAATATAAAGAAATTCAAGAATATTGGATAAGATGCTCTTCCAGACTAGTGAATTATTACTTCGTCGAGAATTTATTATCGATACGGTCAAAGCTAAGAAGGAGGCAGTATAACAAAGTCCGGTTCTGCCCTCTAGCTTCTACTTAATCATATTGTCAACATATCTCCATTTTAAGCAAAAAGACGTCAAACCAGATTAGAAACTATTTAAGTTTTCTATTGTTCAGCAGAAGTGTCTCGAATAAAATATCTGGCTATAAGGAGGTCCGATTTATTTATGGAAGGTTCGCATATAAAAAAGAGAATGTAGTATTATTCAGTTACACAATAAATTAACTCAGTAAATCAATTCAAACCGTAAGTTTTACTTCTCGTTATAATATATGTCATGTGAAAGTCTTATAATGGCATGCGCGGACAGCGAGAGCAGAAATATTAAGATATCTTAGAACGCCAGAAGATACATTTAGAGACAGAATACTAAATAACCAAATAAAATTGAAAATCTTTCTAAAATACAGAATATTGTAAGAGGGGGAGAGCAAGAGGCATCATACAAATAAATTCAAACCCTATGTTTTACTTCTCGTTACAATATAAGTCATGTGAAAGTCCAATAATGGCATGCGCCGACAATCGAGAGCAGAAATATTAAGATATCTTAGAACGCCAGAAGATAAATTTAGAGACAGAATACTAAATAACCAAATAAAATTGATAATCCCTGTAAAATACAGAATATTGTAAGATGGGGAGAGCAAGTGGCATCAGACTATCGAGAAAATCCTTTAAAACCGATTAAGATTTGTGATTTGTTGAATATATTCTTATCGTCTAGAGTACGCCTATGTATTAAAAAAAACATGTTTTTATACCGCCACTGGTCGTATAAAAGACCGAGCAGAAATTCACTCGAGGCATTCTTGGTATGTTGAACGAAGAATACCTAACTATCTACTACTTACCAGAACAGGTACGCTGAACGTGTTTTATTCTTATTTAGTGAATTGAACGAAACTGATAATTCACTGAAAAATGAATGGAATTCTTGATTAATTCCGCCATCGTCGTTTTATTATTCACGGTCCAAATATCGTCACACCATCCTTTTAAGATCTACGAGAGCTGAACATGTACATATAGAATTTGTATAAAATTGGAATAATTAAATGATTTTTATGTTGTCCATTTAACTCGAAATAATTGTCTTTTAAACGAATTCTGTCTCCGGCTGTCATTTACTCATCGAGCAAAAAGAGAAAAGAGGAATGTAAAGGTAGTGGGGGCAAAAATATTGTTAGACAGGAAGTGCCATCTTGAGAGGCCACATTAAACAAGGAAAGAGAGACTCTTTCCTTGTTTAAAAAATCAAATTTAGTTGGGTTATGTTATTGCTGATGTTATTGTTTGTCCCCACGGTTCGTAGACTTACTACGGTTGCCTCTTCCGCTTAACAATGAACATTAACCCCGAAACTGTACTTTCGTGACGTAATTCTTCCCCTTCAACCAATCAACACTGCAATCAACCTGCCCTCTACATTCAGTTTCAATCGCAAATAAATGGGTTTTGTATTCGTGTGTACTCTGGTGACGTAACTCAAGCATCCCCCACCCAGTCGGAAGAGGCAACCGTAGTAAGTCTACGAACCGTGGTTTGTCCCAACTGTCACATGAAAGAGTATTTGTATTTGTATTAAAGTTTTTTAACAATTGTTTCACATTTTAGACTATTATTGTTATTATTTAATTAAAACTTTATTGTGTTCTAGTGTTAAAAAAAGTATTTTAAGTGTATTATGTATTAATATTATGTAATATAACAAATAAATAGATAAATTAGAACCCCTACACCACTGTATGATTATTGTGAAGTGTCATGAAATTTAAATTTGGCGCATTCGCATTTCCGGATATGTCCGCCATCAGATGCCACTTTTTTGGTCTCCTTTTAATAACGATTAGATTCCCTCTTGTCTTTTTGCTCGATGCATTTACTACCCGAGATTATTACAGATTTCTGTCTATAATTTTCTGGGAAAGCTTGTTGGCTACAATACAAATTCTTTTATTTTGCCTAAAATCATAGAAACATTTTTGTCCAAAGCAGCTCAACAGTTTAGATCTTCTTCCTATATTAGGCCTTCTCGCTGTTCTTTTCCGATTTTAAGGCTATAGTCGCATAATGAGATAGCTGATATTCAACGTCACAAATGCGACTACACTCTTAAAATTGAACAAGAACAGCGTCAAGGCCTAATATAGAAAGAAGAAGATCTAATCTGTTAAGCTACTTTGTGCAAAAATGTTTTCAATAAAAGAATTTATATTTTAACTAACAAGCATCTCTAGAAAATTATGAACAACAATTTAATCGGTTTTTCTGTAAATAGCTGTGCTGTACATAAATTTATAATTTAAAAAAAAAAAAGAGTTCGGAAACCTCACGTTTATTGCTAATTCAAATAGTTTTGTAGATAAAATAAATCAGACCAATCAGTCGATACTTTTATAGATGTGCAGGATCACATATTTTAAGAGATGTGATAATTTTTGCGCATCTGAAAATATACATATATACCTACTTTCATTAAGCGATGCAGGGCGTATAAACAAAGATAAATTTACCAGATGATTGTTAAAGATGTTCCAAATGAGTCTACTCGTTCCGATAAGTAACAGTATAATTATGACACTTTATTAATTTTTTTATTTTCCCAACTATTAGTGTTTATTGCATAGTATATAAATTATTTTTATCACTGAATACATAGTAAGTAAAAAAATAATCCGATTCATAAAATTAATGAATATTTTATGCATACATGCAAGTAACAGTTCTTCAAGAATATTTAAAAACTAACCGAAATGTCCATCTTTATTTCGTTACTGCCGACGTCGTCGGAACTCATACAGGCCTAATATAGAAAGAAGAAGATCTAATCTGTTAAGCTACTTTGTGCAAAAATGTTTTCAATAAAAGAATTTATATTTTAACTAACAAGCATCTCTAGAAAATTATGAACAACAATTTAATCGGTTTTTCTGTAAATAGCTGTGCTGTACATAAATTTATAATTAAAAAAAAAAAAAGAGTTCGGAAACCTCACGTTTATTGCTAATTCAAATAGTTTTGTAGATAAAATAAATCAGACCAATCAGTCGATACTTTTATAGATGTGCAGGATCACATATTTTAAGAGATGTGATAATTTTTGCGCATCTGAAAATATACATATATACCTACTTTCATTAAGCGATGCAGGGCGTATAAACAAAGATAAATTTAACAGATGATTGTTAAAGATGTTCCAAATGAGTCTACTCGTTCCGATAAGTAACAGTATAATTATGACACTTTATTAATTTTTTTATTTTCTCAACTATTAGTGTTTATTGCATAGTATATAAATTATTTTTATCACTGAATACATAGTAAGTAAAAAAATAATCCGATTCATAAAATTAATGAATATTTTATGCATACATGCAAGTAACAGTTCTTCAAGAATATTTAAAAACTAACCGAAATGTCCATCTTTATTTCGTTACTGCCGACGTCGTCGGAACTCATACAGGTTCGGACAGGATTTAAGTAGGTATTATATTTCGGTATTGAAATTTTGTAATTTGAATCGATTTGTGAGTATATTTTTAGTCATCTTGATGGTTAAAGGACAATAAATTATATTTATGCTGTTAATGTTGAATTAGCAATTATTTTTTGTGCGATTTAAAACTATTTAAGTATATATTTTTTTCTTCAAACGTCAAATAATGATGACATTACTTATGTAACTTGATCCTGTCAAAGTTTGATGTCTCCGCCGGCAGCAGTTTTTTTCCCATTTCTTTACGGCGGAGGGAAAAATGTTGTCATGGCAACAATATGAAACATGTCACAAAGCAACAATACAAATGTCATTAACATATATTAAACATCATTTTTATTTATAGTAATATTAAAAGTACAATTAGTTAATGAGGCATTTTCAAAATTGAAACCGTGCAAAAATGTTCCCGACTCTTGATACGCATTGGTAATTGTTGATGATACTGATGGTCAAGAACAACTTTCAGCAATCATTCCCGATGTTGGCGAATCATGAGGGTTTAAAATTTTTTGAGCATTATCGTTCTTATTTCTTATTAAATTCTCTATATATCCTTCGACAACCGTGCTTGATTTCCAGCCTCCATGTCGTTTGAGGCATTCTAGATTTCCGCCTCCATCAATTAAAAGTGTTGCTGAAGTTCGTCGTAAAGAGTGACCCGTGTATGCGCTTGCATCGTTTAAATTTAAATAACTAGCTACTTTTTGGGCTACTGCGCTGATCGAATGTATTCCCATGACGCTTCGGTAACACTTTCCATTTTGGTACTTGATAAAAAATCGGTTTTCTGTGAAATTTTTAGGCCGCAGTAATGCATAATTTTTATACAGTTTAATGTAGTTTTGACCAATTATCGTAAAAGATCTAATTTTTCGTGTTTTACTATCTGGGATTTTGATAATTACATTTTCTTTATCCTCAATGTCCACAGTCTTCATTTTTACCATTTCGTCGCATCGACAGGCGCCGGTAACCCCAATTAACAAAACAATCTGAAATATTTTTATAATTTAGTAGAGTATACTACATGCTTTGCAATATAATTTTTTTTACCTTTAATCCTAAATACAACTTATCTGGCGCTTCAAACAAAAACTCGTCTTTAGTAAAAACTTTAGACTTCTTTGCAGTATATCCTTCGCTTGTTTTTTTCAGAAAGGCACGTAACTTTAAAAATTTGCTTATATCCACATTTTTTCTAATAACTAACTCGGATTTTATCATAGAGTATCGTGACCACATTGTAGAAGATTTCCATTTATTTTCATTTTCCATTATATTAAAATATGCCAGTAAAACGTCTTCGGTAACTTGCCGTACTCCTCTTATATCGCACCACTCTTGTAAGTGCTTGTACGTTAACCGATACTTTATTCCGGACTTGGAGGGCCCCAAACGTGCTACTGCATCATTAGCCGCGGACTCAATTTCGTTTAGGTTTTCCATTTTCGCACTAAATTTGCGCTTGCGGTTGCAACAACAATAAGCTGTCTTTAATAATTGCAAACAACTGTCAAACAACTGTAACCAGGGAGACGCAAATCCCACCGACGACTTAATTATTTTAATTTCTAACATCTAGACGACTTTGATAGTTGTCATAGTTAATTTCGAATAAAAATAGCGTATGAATTGTACTATTTATGGTTGAAAATTGCTACGTTTGAAGAAAAAATAGTATACTTTATTCGGCAAAGAAGCGACTTTTCTTGACTTGCCCTCTAATATCGGGCGCGTCAAGAAAAGTCATGCTTCTCCGCCTCATAAAGTAATATACTATTATTTGTATAATGACCCTATCTATACGTGATTGTGATTACTGTAACAATAACCACGTATTTCAATAACTGATATTGAAACAAAAAATGTCATCCACTGATTCTGCTGATGAATTGGTTGAAAATACATGGAGTCCTCCTTGAAAACGAAGTAAAAGAAGCCCTCTTAGCGTTGAAGTTAAAGAAATCATTTTAAATGTTTTTAAATGTGAAAGACAAGAAAATCCCGGGTCAGTGGTTGAAGATATTGTGAAAAAAGTGGCCAATAAAGTTGGAGTTTGTGATAGAAGTGTGTTTACGGTGATAAAGGAATACAAAACGAATCATCAATTCGCTGGACCAAAAGTATGTCTGACCCGGAAAAAGAAGTTTGACAAAATTGATGATTTTGACAAAAATGACATTAGAAGACTGGTTCATAATTTTTTTATGAGCAACGAAATACCCACCGTTGATAAGGTTTTAAAGAAGGTGAACTATGACCCTGATTTGCCAAATTTTTCGAAAACCACATTTTACCGAATATTGAAAAACTTAATTTTCAATACAAACGTAGGGGAAGAAACGCTCTTTTACTAGATAGAGACGACATTGTGATGTGGCGAAGAGAATATCATCAAAAGATGAGAGCTTATAGACTTTACGTTTCGTTCTGATGACATATTCATAGTACCTACATATGCATTCCCCAAAATTTTCAGATTTAGATAATTTAACAGTGACGAGTCACGACTTATTAATAATTATATATATATATATATATATATATATATATATATATATATATATATATATATATATATTATTTCAACATAATTGAGTAATGAGTATTTTTTTTGTTATTATTATTATGAAACTTTTTAGAATTGTACAAACAACTAAGTATAGTAAAAATTAAAAATAAAACTTATATTTTTTGCAGGCACTCTGTACATAAAATTGTTGGCAAAAAAAAATAAATTCTTGGGTTTTTCGCCCTGTATAAATGGTTCCTATTATCGGATATCAACTAAAACATTCAGGTTCTTTGTCGAGCACTTTTGCAAAATTAAAATATAAATTTCGTATTTTAGATAATATATATTCTTACTAAACAAAAAGATAATTCCCAAATGCGGCCCTGTTGCAGGCCTACACGTGGTAATGTTTACATCTTCCTGCACCGGTTAATGAATTTTACTCTAGATATATATGTATATTTTCAGCTAGAAATCTTTTTCAACTTTTTTATTAAATTGAGTACCTACCTAATTACCCAGTTAATTGTGGCGTTAAAAAGTATATTTATATCAAATGTTATGTTGTTTCGACTTTTATATTATGATAAAATTTTCATTTATTTTTCAGAATGTTGTAGTGCAAATATTGCATTCCAAGTAAAATAAATAATCAAATTATTTATGGCAAATAATATTAGGAGAATTAGAAGTATAAATTAAACAATAAATATTGTGTAAAATATTTAAATTTTTTTAACATAAAAGGTTAATTTCTGTGTCGTATGATCAGATATATGTCTGTACAAAGTATCTATATAAAAACTTACAGTATGCAGTTTGTTAATATATTATTAATACAAGAATTGAACGTTCCAAATTCGCAGAATAAACGGAATATTTTGATTCTGCAAATACTACGGTTAAGAAAAAAAATTGTATGATAATTGTTTTTTTAATTTCAGGTAAAGAATTAACAACAGTAAAAACTGAAATAGATCTTGAACAGCAGTTACAAGAGCATAAGATCAAGAAGCATTATATGATTACCAATAATTCGAGCCGACCTTTTGTCTGCTCAGTATGCATGAAAGGTTTCAAACGAGTAGGGTATCTTCACTCCCATGTTATCACTCATTCAGCAGAGAAAAAGGTAATATGCGAGGAATGTGGTAAAGGGTTTTATAGAAAAGATCAGTTGAAAAAACATTCAAGATTCCACAAGACCAGACAAAAAAAAGAAGAAGCAAATATTACTCAACAAATTTTTCCAAAAGAACACCTTTTAGATAACAATATCAGAACTACACATTTTACTATTACTGTAGAAGAAGTAAGTATATTTATAATCTTTAATATTTCTTTAGTAACAGTTGCACTGTTCCAATTTCACTTCTATTTATACAATTCAACTTTTCTACTAATAAATCATCAGTATACACAAACCAACTGAAAAAAATAACGACTTTTTCATCTCATGTTCAGAGTTATTCGTTCCGTACATTAACAATTAACATGAACGAATTAGATGTTATCTTTAGTATTATAACAACGTTAGTAGTCGGACTAAAAGATATTAAATATGATAATATTTAATATCTTTTAGTACTCTTTGTACATACAATTTTTTCAAATTGATTTAGGTACACTATACTCTGTTTTTTAATCAGGAGGAGTAAACTAGAAAGACAGATTCACACCCAAGAAAGTTACTAGAAAAGTTACCAAATACATCTTCTTTTTTTGTTTATTATCTCGGCCTTGCTGTAATCCAGTAATCAGTATCGGACACCTTCACACGTTGATTCTAACATAACTTTGATTGTTTATGTTTGAATAATAATTTTTCGAATTAACTTTCATTATATATTATTTAGTATTTCTAATTACAATAAAAAAATGTTGGACTGTTATGAAGAAGTTGAAGAATTTTTAGAGTTTATTTATCACATTGTAGAAGAAAATCGTCCGGAACGTACACGAAAGCGATATATTCGTGATAAAATGATAAATGTATGAATAAAATTAGCACATTACTTTAGTAAGTCTTGATTTTAACAATAACTATTCTGCAAAACTAACCTGTTGCCTGTTTTATTTTTGCTACCGTGGCTGTTATTTTCATTCCAGAATAATAAATTTTGATTTGTTTATACATGGTTATAATGCATTGCATACAAATGCATACAATGCATACAAATCTACACGGCGTTTTTAAGTGGAGAGGAATAATTACCACTAGTACTTGGCATCGAATCCATATTGTTATCTCAATAACACTAATATATCGCTAAATAGTTCTGAAAAGAACTGTTTTTATATAAATACAAACGAAATATCTAAAAATGTAAGGAATAACGCAGAAAACACAAAAAATCGTCGATATAAATTTTGAATTTTAAAATTTCAGAAATGTCATTAGTGTCAAAATGTCATAATTTAGTGAAGTAAACGTGCCTGCGGTTGGACCAATTACAAACAAGCTTTACGGCGCGGAAAATTTGAATTACTCCTCCTGGTTAAAAAACAGACCATAGTATCGTTTAAGTAATTATAACAACGTGGCAACAATGAGTAAGAATTATTAAACATTTATTTGGTTTTGGATACTATATATTTATATATATATATATATATATATATATATATATATATATATATATATATATATATATATATATATAGAATATTCTGACAACTATTTTGGTCAGATCTCAAAACATTGCTTCTGATAATCAAAACATCGATTATCATTTAAATCCCTACATACCATCATTAACACCTAAGTTAATACAAATTTTAAAGATTATTAACAATGTAAAAATTGCAACAAAAAACATCAAAACCATTGCATCTCTGTATTCGAAGACCAAATATTCTATAGGTAAGTTAGTAGTAGGTAATAGTAGTTAGTAGTAAAAATCTAAAATAATGTACATCAAAATTGTACTTGGTGTAGGCTGTATATTGGTGAAGTGTGAGGCTGTATATTGGTGAAACTGGGAAGAATCTGTCTAATCGTATTATTTCCTACAAAAGAGATAGAAGAATAAGGAAACCATATTGTGCTTTGGCAGAGCATGATATTGACAAAGATCATATCATGGATTTTTTTTTTATTGAAAATGTTTACCGCATCCACCATAAGGTGATTAGTGGGAATACAGTGTAGGTGTGCAATTCTAATAGTTTAAATTTTATAATATAATCCTATACATTTTAAATATTTTCCCAAATCAGCATAATTTAAGTATGTACCTAAGAGTTTATTGATATTGTTTGGAATATTGAACCTGTTGCGTTCATTTACAAAAAGTGGACAGTCAATTAAAAAATGTTTAACACTGTTTGTTTCGTCACAAATGTCCCATTTAGGGGGATTATCTCTGGTAAAAAGGTACGAATGTGTATGTCTTGTATGGCCTAAACGTAGAAGAGTAATGATGGTTTGCAGTTATCGGTTTCGAGTTCTAGGTAGCCATGGATAAACATTGTCTTTAATTTTCCGTAGTGTTGTCTGTGAATAATTCTATTCTTTATTCCACTTACACGTAATTAAATTTTTTATAGACGTTTTTATATCACCCGCGGGATTCCGATAATCCGTTACATCTGTTTCGACAGCTTCGTTTCCATCAATACCAATATGAGATGGGATCCATATGAAGGTAATGCGTCTGGAATTTTCTTCAGCTTGCTTTAGTTCAGATTTTACCATTTTTTCTAGG
The DNA here is from genome assembly GCF_040954645.1 of Diabrotica undecimpunctata. Classification (NCBI taxonomy): domain Eukaryota; kingdom Metazoa; phylum Arthropoda; class Insecta; order Coleoptera; family Chrysomelidae; genus Diabrotica; species Diabrotica undecimpunctata. The sequence continues at coordinate 89,660,580 of NC_092804.1, forward strand.
GGGCTTTTAGGACACATATGATTTAAGGTTTGTAGTTTGTAAAACACCAAGGGAATCATTTAGTATCAAGCATTTTGGTATTTTATTATTGTTGATTATGTTCGAGAGCTTTGAGTATTGCATAAAGTTCAACAGAGAAGATGCTGAAATATTTGGGCAGTCTGAATTGAAATTTATTGTTAGACGTTACATATGCAGCACCCTCCTGTATTCTATTTGGATGCATCTGTAAATATCCTGCAGCAATTTTCTCCATGTTTGTTTATGATTGAATTGAGGTTATTTTTAATAACAGCCGGATTTGTAGAATGCTTATTAAATACAGTAAGATTATAATTTATTTCGGCGATATTGGTACACCAAGCTGGAGGATGGTTCAAATTTATTTGAAATATGTATGGAAAATCTAGGTTTAAATATCTTAAAAAGAATCGAATTCTCTCATAGAAAGGTCTGTGTGAATTAGATCTATTTTGAAGAGTATGTTTATTATTGAATGTATTATCAAAAATAGGTCTATTTCGATTGGATGCTATAGAAGTTGCATGTGTTAAAGTTAAATAAATGCGACGGTGTAGTAAAGATGGTTCTCCAGTTTCACTATATAAACTTTCTACCGGTGTTATTCTAAATGCTTCCAGAGCAATTCTTAATGCGGTATTGTGTATACTATCTAATAGTTTTAGTGTTGTGTCGGATGCAGAAATATACGCAATGGAGCCAAAATCTATTTTAGATCTAATTAATGCTTTATATAGACTAATTAGTGTATCGTAATCAGAGCCCCAATCCCTGTTAGATAAAGTTCTTAATATATTTAATCTTTTATTGCACGATGCGACAAGTTGATCTGTGTGTTTTGTCCAGGTTAGTTTTTTGTCCAACCACATTCCCATGAATTTTATGTCTGTTTTAAACATGAGCTCTGAATTAAAAAACTTTAATATCGATTTACTGAAAGCGTGTTTATTAGTGATTACCATTCCCACTGTTTTAGATACGGAAAATTTAAATCCTGTGTCGCAGGACCATTCCTCCAGTTGTTTTAGAAAATTTTGGAAGTATTTCGACATAAGTGAAGAATCTTTGCCCTTGATATAAACCACCAAATCGTCTGCGCAAAGACGAGCTTTCAAAGGTTTTGTAAATTTTTAATTATATCATTTATGGCGATTAGGAATAATGTCGGACTAATTATCGAACCTTGAGGGGTTCCGTTTTCCTCAATATGTTCTTCGGAATATGAACTCTGAACTCTGACTTAAAATGCTCTTTGTCGTAAAAAGTTTTTAATAAATTCTAGAGAGTTTCCCCGGATATTCCATGAGTGCAGCTTTTTTAAAATATTATACCTCCAGCACGTGTTGAATGCTTTCTTTATATCGAAAAATATTGCTATACAGTATTGTCGCATCGCTAGTGCTTCCTGGATATCGCTTTCTAAATCTAGTATATTATCTATGCCTGATCGATTTTGTCTAAAACCATTTTGCTCATTCGTTAGAAGATTTGAACTTTCAAGTGTCCAGGTGAGCCTTGTATTGATCATTTTTTCTAGTAATTTTCCAATGGAGCACGTCAAACTTATGGGTCTGTAAGATTCAGGGTCTAGACGAGGACATTGAGGTTTAAGAAATGGGAGAACAAAAGACCAGATGGTAGAAGATCGACAGGAAGGCCTAGAAAAAGGTGGAAAGACGCAGTCAGGGAAGACCTGGAGAAGATGGAAGTAAGGCCATGGGAAATAATAGCACAGGATCGGAATCAATGGAAGGCAATAGTAAACGCGGCAAAAACTCACGAAGAGTTGTAAAAGCCAATGATGATGATGATGATGAACAATAGCCTTAGTCCAAATTGTGGGGTACTCATCTGGTCAATGGTATATCATCTGGTCCAGGACTAGTATCCTTCAAATCTCTAAGTGAATCATTCAATTTATGAAGCGTTAGAGGAAGATTTAGAGGATTATTGTTAATTTCATATGAAAGTGTGCTATAATTTTCGGATTGTATTTTGTTTTCAAGAAAAACAGGGTCATAGTTTTCATTGGAAGATATTTTTGTATAATTTTGTGCCAATATGTTGGCAATTTCTTTGGGTGATGTAATTATTTGGTTATTTACTTTTAGGCTCGATACTGTGGGTGGCTGTTAAAAACCGGAAATTTTGCGAATTTTTTTCCAAACTTCACTTATTGACGTGGAGCTGTTTATATTAGAAACATATTTCATCCAACTAGATTTTTTTGCTTGTTTAATTAAAAGTTGAGTTTTAGACTTAAGTCTTTTATATGCAATCTTATTCTCTAGATGTTTATGTTTTTTATACCTATTAAAAGCTTTTTTACTTGCCCTAATCGCTTCACTGCAGTCAGGATTCCACCATGGTACGGGTGTATGATTTTTTGGCGGTTTTGTTTTACCTATAAACTGTTTTGCACTCTGTATAATGATATTATTGAAGTCTGCTAGAGTATCATTGATGTTATTTTTTGCAATAAAATTTTCCATAGATTTATCAATGAAAATTCTGTCCAGTTTGCTGATTCAGTTTTCCATTTGGGTAAAAACTCGTGAGTGGATTGTTGTCTAGTAAAATTTTGGATAATAATGGGATGATGGTCGCTACTATATGTATATGGTAGGACTTCGCACAAGAGCTGAGGAGACAAAACTGGATCGCAAAAACTTTCAATCGTCAATTGCAGATGAATCTCCCGTCTGAATGTTAAAACGTGTAGGAGTTGCATCATTAAGTAAGTTGAGCTGTAGCTCAGACATTAATTTTTCCAGTAATTTACCTCTGCTATCTGTACGTACTGATCCCCATATGTTATTGTGACCATTAAAATCACCGACTATAATACGAGGAGATGGTATTTGTTCGATAAGACTATTTATGTCATCAAAAGTAAATACTGCACTCGATGTAAATAAATATTACAGATGTAGAGAGTTGAAGGTACTACAAGTTTTATTACTACTGTTTCAAGTGTGGTGTTTACAGGAAATAGGCTTGCTACAGAAGATTTTTTGACCAAAGTGGCAACCCCACCAGAAGAATAATTACAATTGCTTATTCTGTCATTTCTAAAACAGTTGAACTGCTTAGGATTGTAATTTTTGTTTGGACGAAGGTTAGTTTCTTGGATACATATTATATCTGGGCAATGGTCAGAGATGAGTATCTGTAAAAAGGCAAGTCGATGGAAGAGTCGTAATTTTATTAGTCGTAGATTTTCAAATTTTACAGCAGGTACACTGTGGGACTTGAAATTTATTTAAATATTCATCAATTTAGGCATCGAGGAATTTCATAGATACTTGGCTAATGTAGTTAAAAATTTTATAATATAAATTGTTAACCGACATATAACCTTATATTACTTTTATGTTTAATAAGCAAGGTGGTAATTTATATTACTTGCTTTAATTATTTTTAAACTTAAGTAAGCGTCTATTATAAACTTGGAAAGTTTCCATTTTTATGCATTAGTATTTTCTTTTAATGCATCGCACTGAAACATTTATTATATAAATGTACGTATATCGAGTGGAGTTTTCGTGTAATAGGTTAAGAAAGAAGTAGTACTCTAATATTTGTTACTACATAAAATTATAGAAAACTCTGTACAGCAGGGAGATCTTAGTAACTTTCCGATTGCTACAGTTCATGACGTGCAATATTTGTTTCATAAATTAATAAAATTTAAATCACAATAATTTATAAATCACTCTTAAAATTATAATTTTTACTGTCTAATTTCAATTTGTCGATTTTTAAGTCTAGGGAATCCAATAATCCCACTATAGGGGAAAGGAGGGCAAGATGACGATAGTAAGCTTAAAAAATTCCTAGAACTGATATTTTTCCTTGTACCGAATGCATGCAACTACAAGGTAATTGGCTGATAATAGTACTTTACATATTAAAATTAGATTACGTAAGGGTTAATATTTCAAATTAAAATTTTAAAATGTATCTACCTATGTCATATTCGTCATCTTACCCTTCGTAGAGGGTAAGATGACTAATTGTGAAGGGTAAGATGACGAGGTATGCCTATTCCAAGAAAAAAAAGGCAGTTATATATATATATATATATATATATATATATATATATATATATATATATATATGTGTGTGTAGGCAGGAAAGTAAACAAATTAAAGTAAAATGCATTTATTCTGTAACTAATGCAACACTTTTAATAGGTCCTACATTTTTAAAAGCACCAATCACAAGTCCATTGTTTTACCTTTGCTTCTTGACAATCCATTCCAGTGCATTCAGCGTGAGCCCATTCCCTACACCTGCTGCAGCAATACCATAGCTCATCTTTTCCTCTTTCATTGCAGATTATGCAATCTCTTTCTTCCTCTGAATCGTTATCAGTGTCAGCATATTCCATATCTACTGACGAGTTAGACGAGTCGTCAAATTTTATTTTTCTCTTAGTCATTTTTCCTTTGCCTTTATTGAGAGTGAATTTCCTATTTTTTTGCTGAAAATTAAAGTCTTTGCTTCTATTTTGTTTTTCAATTTTCTTCTGTTCTTTTATATCCCTTTTTCTCTCTTTTGCTAATTTTGCAGCTTCCTTTTCTTCCAAAATCTTTACTATTGGTGTACTAGAAATAACGAGAGATGGTAATTTCTTTCTGGGTCGTTTTGCTCTCACTTCAGCAACAGGTAATTTAGGTAGACCATTATTCAATATATGATTTGATACATGAGGGGGTGTCTGGCCAGCTATTCCTGATGTAGATGGACCTGGCATATTTGGAATAGAAATATCTGAAATTTCGTCAGATATTTGAACAGATTCTTGAGGTACTGTTTCTTTTAAAACAGATATCGGTGACATTCCTTGAATATCTGGCATTTCCTCTTCGACCTCTACATTTTACAAAGCAGAGGTAGTTTGAACTTCCGTTGAAATTGGTTTGTCTTTATTTGTTGTTAAAGATGCCTCAAAATCAAGTATATCAAACACCTGGCTATCAACAGGATATATGCCAGTGGCTCTAAAACCACTAAGAGCATTTGAAACAGTTGCTGCTTTTAAGTACGCTTTCCCAAATAGGGTTGCAATGTCATACAATGTTATAAGACGACCCGGATTACTAATCAAAAAATCTTCGCAAGCTCGTGAGTATGCTGTTTTCAGAGGTCCATATATTGACACATCCAATGGTTGCATACGATGACTGGTATGGGGTGGGAAACCAAGTAGAGTAATGTGATTTTTCCGGAATAGCTTAATGACTTCCAAAGAAACGTGACTAGTGTGATTATCCATTAACACTAACACAGGTTTGTTTTCTCTTGGACAAGCGTGTTGAATGAAATGTTCCAAATATTTAACAAAATTTTCAAAAGTCATCCATCCAGAAGGATAAGCTACTGCCATGGTCCCTTCGGGCGCTCCATTTTTAAGAGTTGGTTGCATTTTTACTCTTGGAAATATTAGGAACGGTGGTATAAAATTTCCAACGGCATTCATGCCACAAACAGCAGTCACGTTAACTCCTCTTTCTGCCGAAGAAATTTTCACAACTCGACGGTTGCCTCTTGGGGTTAATATTTTAGGATCCTTGGTAGGTACTGAAGAAAAACCGGTTTCATCAATATTGTAAATTTGATTAGCAGAATATGAATATTTTTGATGCAATTCTTTGTATACCTTAAAGAAAATTTCCACATTTACTTTATTAAAAGCCATTAATCTAGCAGCGGAAGTTGCTTCTGGTTTACGGAGTGATAGATTAAATTTCTTCATAAAGGATTGTGCAAAGTCTTTACCAACCATTTTCTTTGTAGTGTTAAATCTATCAGCAACACCACAATGAACGGCAAAGTCGAAAGCAATTTTTCTAAACTGATCCGTGGTTAATCCAAATGCCCGTTTATCTATATTTATCACATATTTTTTAAGTTGATTTAGTTGTTCTTCATTAAATGTTGGTTTAAAGCGGCCAGCATTTTCAGGAAAATTCTGAAATATAAAAGTTGACTTTTAAAAATGAAAATAACTAGGATACACAAGTTACCTCATTAGGATATTTTTTAACATATCTTCTCAGAGTAGGTTCTGGAATATTATATGCTTTTGAGGCTGCATTGACACTTAACTGTTGAGCAGTTATTTCAGCCATTGCTCTTTTCATACTTTCTTTCGACCAAGATTGTCTGTCTGTCTTTTTTTTGTATATTTTGCCCATATTTAAATCTGAAATTGAAAATAGGTATGACTTACTGTTAATTTTAGTTAATTCGGGTAAGATGACGAATAACTCGCCATCTTACCCACAAGTGTCATCTTTTTTTCTAAAAATCGTAAAGTCAAATTTATTATTCATAATGAATATTTTCTGTAAGTAATTTATTCGTAAAAGATATTAGTTTCGAACAAAAATACAACAGTTATCCAATACTTACTAAAAACCTTTAACACCTTATTTTCGAAAACAATAATATTGTTAGCACTAACAGAATATCGGTACCAACACTTGTATCATACTAAACTCTGGCCGCTAACGTATTTGTAGTCAAAGGCGAGAAACCTTGGAACATCTGTTTGGTCCTGACTGAAGACAGTGTTGCCAGAGTTGTATGTTGAAAAACTATCGGGAATTCGTCATCTTACCCGATTCGTCATCTTACCCCCCTTTACCCTACATTGGATACACATGAACAGACGGATACACTTATGGCGGATAAAAGAAGTAGGCATACCACAACACCTAATTTAGCTTATAACTGCACTGTACAAATACACTACTTGAACATTTAACGTAACATTAAAAGCAGATTGAAAGTCAAATGAGAGATTAAGTAACAAAACGAAAGTATCTGGAAAAAATTTTTCAAACGATATTAGTATTCGTTAAAGAGCATGTGACAAATTATGCCGAATCGACAATGCGCCTCAACCACACAATATTGTTATTTAAGAAAAATTACAGCTCGTTCTAGAAAGAATTGTAAATATAACATGTTATAGAGCTGCCGTATAGATAAGAGCTGCCGATATAGATAAGAACTACTGTAAAAATAAATACTTGAGTAATTTTATTTTTAACTAATTAAATATTTTTAGGGTAGAACCCTGAAAGTATGCTAGAAGTATTCATAGTTAGTTTTACATACATATTTTCTTTGACGTTTATCTACGAATCGGAGTTCTTTTTTAAACATGTATAATATTATGACAACAAATTTTTATATTAAAATTGGCGACAAACACATGAAAATAACACCTACTTAAGATGTAATCCATTAACGGCCCATAACGTGTCGTATAGCGTAACATTAGTCATTCAGATAAAATATTTTGGTGCCCTATGGTAACTTGATTCTTTTCAACAATTATATTATTTTTTGTATTGGTTTCGTAAAAACATGTTCGGTGTTATTGTTTTAAATTCTTTGTCACTTGTATAAGCTATCATTATTTTCAACTTTAAATAATTGTCTTTTTGTATCTTATTAATTTTATAGGTTAATAATTTCCAAGTAAATGTATATATAATATTCTTTTTTCTATCACTTGGTTTAAATATAGTTCACTTATATTCTTATTGCTTATTTACTTTTAGTCGTAATACCCAAGTCGAAAGGGATAAACCAGCGAAGTAAGCTCTAGATTGAATATATATTGGCCTTTCAGATGGTCACTTATGTTAATAGAGGTCATCGTGTGTGCAGAAGGTAACCACGAGTACGAAAGATATCAGGTATCAGGGGTGGTATTTGTAAATCTAAATACCGCTTACGACACCTTAAATTAGAGGGAATTTTTTTAAAAACTATATGACATCCCCTTAGATAATAAAACTCATTTTAATATATTAAAACTGCTGTATATAGGGATTTGCGGGTAGCGGGTAGGAACTCCTTTTTGGAGAGTCCTATCAGGGAAAGTGAATCAACCCCTGCTTTCCGCAGATTCCAGGTGTTTCCTGGCCCGGGAAACTAGTAACTGTTAAGGGTCCCTTGTCCAGGGTCATGGATGAAGAACACAACGGCATCCAGGGCGGAGAAGAAGGTCTTCACAACGGTCTGTAGGGCGGAGGTGGCAGCCCCATGGTTTTAGCGTTTATATAAAATCGAACCTGGAAAGCGGCAGCTGGTCTTTTAGTATTTGTATTGAGCGGAAGTCATGTAGGCCAGAACGGCCAATACATAACAGTACCCGGTGCGGTGGTAACCACCTACACAGCGGTGTAGAAAGCCAAGGGAATGACTACTACACTATTTCTCCCAGGTTTATCAATATGGCTGAGGAATTAAACGATGGCCCCGAGTACGGGCGCCTCTTAAATGAATCTCCCGCTTGGCCAATTTTGATATCGAAAAAAGCTGTAGAATAGGCACATGGAATGTGCGGAGTTTATATGAACCCGGAAAAATACACAATGCCATAAATGAGATGAAAAGACTGCAAATATCAATTCTGGGTATTAGTGAAATGCGATGGCCCGGATCTGGCCAATGCCATGTGGATGATCATGAAGTGTATTATGCAGGAGAAGACAGTAATTATCATCGTAACGGTGTTGGATTCATAGTCTCAAAGGAGGTTAGCAAATGTATCAGGGCGATATGCCAGGTATCTGAACGGATAATAATGATTAAGTTGAACGCGAAACCCAGAAATATAAATTTAATACAACTGTATGCACCGACAGCGGAAAGTGAACTACAAGAACTTGAAAAGTTCTACGCCGATGTAAAGACTGTTACTGACCAACTCAAGACTAGAGATCTTACCATTCTGATGGGTGACCTTACTGCTAAGATAGGAAAAGGCAGACAAAGTAACATAATTGGATGTTATGGACTTGGCGATAGAAATGAAAGAGGAGATTATTTCGCAGATTTTTGCATGAAATGAACACATTTAATGAACACCTTTTTCAAACTACCTAAACGGAGCTTATATACATGGAAATCTCCAGCAGACACTCCCCGTAATATAGTCAGAAACCAAATTGACTACATAACTATCAGTGAGCGTTTACAGAAATGCAGTAAAGTCTGCAAAAACTTTTCCTGGTGCCGATGTTCCATTTGATCACAATCTGTTGTTAGCCGAAATAAAATTAAAAGTTAAACGGATATAGCAACAACGATCCTATAACAAACTGGATATGGATTTTATTAGAAACAATAGCCAGATGATTGCAAACAATTTAGAGAGCAATTTTGAGAATTATGAACAACAAGAATCCATCGAGGATCATTGGAACCAAATCAAAACGATTATAAGCAGCTCAACTCCAAACTTAAAAGAGAGCATTCAAAAAATGCAACAGTGGATGAACGATGAGATTTTGAATTTGATGGAAAAAAGACAATTTTAAGAACCAAAACGTAGAAATGTATAAAGTAATTAATAAAGAGATAAGGACTAAAATAAGAGCTGCAAAACAAACATACTTCGAAAACAAATGTTTAGAAATTATTGAAGAATTACAGGGAAAACATGATTCATTTATTATGTATAAAAAAATAAAAGAACTGACAGGCCAGAACAAAAAATAGACAAATAACATCGTTGATAGAGACGGAAAACTGATTATCACTAATTAGCATAAAATAGACAGATGGAAAGAGTATATTGAGGAACGGTTTAGTGATTAAAGGCCCGAGCTTGAAATTAACGAAGTAGTTACAGGACCTGACATAACTATGGACGAAATTGAACAAGCAATACGATTATCAAAGACCCGAAAAGCTACGGGATCAGATGAAATACCGAGTGAAACAATAAAGCTCTTCGAAAGTTCAGGTAAAATATTTCTCCTTCATCTGTTTGATAAAATTTATGAAACTGGCTATATACCAACGGATTGACGGCTGTCGACTTTTGTGACGATACCTAAAAAAGCAAATGCAAAAAGATGTAGTGACTACCGAACCATCAGCTTGATGAGTCATGTTTTAAAGATATTTCTACGAATTTTGCACTCTAGGATGCTCTAAAAAATAGAACAACAACTTGGCGACACACAGTTTGGATTCCGCAATAACCTTGGAACAAGAGAAGAACTATTTAGTATTCAGGTTATGGTATAGAGATGCAGAGATGTCGGACATCCAGTTTATATGTGTTTTATTGACTTTGAGAAGGCCTTTGATCGAGTAAAACATACTGAAATGATATCTGTCATTCTTCAGCAGGTAGGTATTGATGATAAAGACCTACGCATTATTAAAAATATTTACTGGCATCAACATTTAACATCTATTCTGAGTGCGTTTTCAATAAAGCAGTGGATAATGTTCAATGTGGTATAAAAATGAATGGCGTCAATATTAATAATTTGAGACATGCGGATGACACAGTGTTAATTGCAAGCAATTACGAAGAACTTTAACATCTAATTAATAGTATTACCACAACGTGTGATGAATATGGCCTTAAGCTAAACACCGCAAAGACAAAGGTGATGGTCGTCAGTAAAACGCTAATACAACCGGAAGTGGTAACAGCTTATGGTGAACAACTGGAGAGAACTAACAGTAGCACTTACCTTGGTTGTAATCTAAATAAGAACTAGGTCATGAGCAAAGAAATTAGAATACGGATAGAGAAGGCCAGAGCTGCATTCTTTAAGATGAAGAAATTGTTATGTGGAAACAATATTACTTTAAGTCTAAAAATTAGATTAGTGAGATATGTGTTCTCTACTCTTTTGTATGGTGTCGAAGGTTGGACTTTGACGGATACAGTTCTCAAGAAACTGGAAGCCTTTGAAATCTGGGTGTATCGGAGAATTCTACGAATAAGTTGGGTGAATAGAGTTCGTAACGAAGTTGTTTTGCATCGGATGGGAAAAGTTACGGAAGTCGTCAAAACAGTTAAAAATCGCAAACTTGAATATGTTGGCCATGTTATGCTCCACTCAGAGAGATATAATGTACTCCATTTAATAATACAAGGCAAGGTAGACGGAAGAGCAGGGCCAGGTCGAAGAAGAATGTCATGGGTTAGAAACCTGAGAGATTGGTTTAACAGATCCTCTGCATCTCTTTTCCGAGCTGCCGTCAACAAAATTAGTATAGCCAATTTGATAGCCAACGCTCGATAATCGAGCTCGGCACATGAAGAAGAAGATATAGGGATTCATCCTTTTAATGAAGAGTGTTGTTTAAAAAATTTATTTCTTTCTAAAATCTTTTCCGAAATAGTAAGCAACAGTATATACTCAAACGTATCATGTTTTTATGTAAACCGGTAGCTTCGGACCTTGTTAATGGTTCTTCATCTTGATTTTAAGGAAAAATGATGTAAACAATCTTTAATTTCATCATAATTTTCCTTTCAGATCATCAGAACGAGCAGACCAACTGGTGTCACAAATGGGTTTAATACTCAAGAGTTTGCTCTTACAAAAATTTTGAAATGCATTCCACCTATTTGTAGAACTTGCAAAATATGTACAATTCCTGAACGATATTAAAAAAAGTGGTCATATCCATGCAAATATCGGCAGTAGCGCTTTCGATTAAATTTAATGAATATTTGCGCATGGTATAAACTGGACGGAAAAAATATGTTGTTTTATTCGAGATTGTAGTGCATTATATTTACCTGGTATAGTTATTACACGCATTACTAAACGCATAACTCTGTCTCCCACAGTTAGTGATATCTAAGCCTAAATTATTTTAAAATTCTAAAATAATTTTCTTTTCTAAGTTTTCACTAGTATTAAAAAATATGGGTATAAATTTCAAAAATCCCTCTTTTATACCACTTAAAAGAACATAGTGAAGAATGACGGTACGCTGATCTATGTGAGATACAATAGAATATATATAATAGAAATAAATTCATCACATATTGTAGGGATAAATATTTTATTATACCAATCTTGCAGTTAGATTGAACTCGATAAATATTCCAAAGCACGTATATAATTACCAATATTTTCACACAAAATCATTTTTACCACGAAACGTTAAAGTGTAAGAAATAAATTTGATTGTCGCTACCATACGTTAAAGTACTTCCCTTCAATATTTTTTTTCAAATATTATTTTTAAACACGTGCATAGCAAATAGGAATGGGATTAATATATCCATACATTAAATATATCAATATCGCTCACACAGTATTAATACAGCATATTGGCACGTATGTAATATAATCCAGAATATATTACATAAGTACTAAAAAATACTAAATATGTCTAAGTAGCCCTTGTCAAGATCAATAGCGCCGATATAGGTAGTTAAAATCTTGAACACTTATTTTAACTGTTTATTATCCATATAAACGAGTTGTGACTGATATTACAAACTTATTTACTCTGCATAAAGAGACTCTTTAATACCTACAGTTATTCGTACACAAATCTGATTCGAAATATCGTCGAATAGTAATAGTCTGTATATAAAAATTAAATTTTTAATGAAAAGTAAATGATAAGCCATTACTTAAGGGGTCAAAAGAAGGAGGCTTCACGAAGATTAAAGTACTAATGAGACCATTGCAATCGGACGTACCCTGAGTAATGATTAACTAATTAATCGGCTAATTATTCAATCACCCGTTCAATATGATTTTTTCAAATCGAACCTTTTAGGACAATCTATTCTAATTATGTTTATAAAAATTGAGGGCATATCTAGAGATACAGAAACTTTACTTCACTAAAACTTATAGGTAAGACATGCGTCTAACACAAATGTGACGTATTTCTAGTGCAGATAAAACCATGTGATAAATAGGAAAGTGCTATCTTTGTCGGTAAAGAAGCAAAGAAAAACTCAAAGTGAGAGAGGAAAAAACCAGTCAGCTGAGGGAACTTTTCAACGATGTTGAGCTTGGATCCACCATCTACATATATAACGAAAAATAATGCGACACAAATTTAATTATGAAATTTGGACCAAAAACACTATAATAGCTTCTCCGGATGATGAACAGCTGTATTCAAACTATGCAGATACACAAAATGTGAAGACAATCTATAGTTGTTGCCTTGCTTAAACCTGGCAAAAACTCCAACGACCACAAAAGCTATCTTCCAATATCTTTATTTTGTCAGCTTTTCAAAATCCTTCTACAAATGTTCCTTGATATAATTTCACCGATAATAAAAAAAAACTCAAATTAAAATGTAGAGATGCTAATATCATGTACGCCACAAATACTAAATCTTACCCAATACAGCGAAGACAGGTGCGAAAGATATCAGGTATCAATCTAAATGCCACTTACGACACCTTAAATTAAAGGATATTTCTTCAAAAACTATATCTCCATAGATAATAAACTTACTTGTATTATCCGCGTCTACCTACACAACAGAGGATTTTTTATATAATTTAATGGTAAGAATAGCAGATGGAGAACGCAGAAGAACGGTCTCGGTTGGAGTACGTAACAGCATTTACAAAAATTCATACCGGTAGATACTAGGACTTTTATTATGTAGACGATACATCTATTGACGATATTGGGGTAGCCTAATGGTACCCACGCTGTATAATATTTACAAAAATTCAACCAGTAGATACTTCGGCTTTTAATATGTAGACGATACATCTATTGATGCACAACCAAAAACTTGTGTTGCTGAAGTGAAGAAAAATCTAAATGATACCTTAAACACAATAAAAATATACTATAAATTAATTTTTAGCCAAACACTAGAAACACTCAGGTGTTCTCCTTCCATTTCCCTAACAACGACGCTTCTACAAAACTGAACATCCCATAGTGACATACAATCATGAAATTATATAAATACCTTGAAGATAGTTTGTATCGCACGTTGTCATTCATAAAACATTGTTTAAAACTAAAAGGCAAACTGAGTACCAGAAATAATATTCTCCGCATGCTTGTCAGTTGAAAATGGGGAGCATATCCTTTCACCCTTAAAATGTACACGCTTGCACTCTATGCATCTGCTGCCGAATATACCTCGCCAGTCTGGGTGACACCGACACATCATTGATACGTAGATTAAACTATAAATTAGTCAGCCAAATTCAGCGGATATTAAGACTCCACATCAATGCATAAGCTCTACCCTATCGTAGCTTTCAATCCACCCAATATCCGAAGAAAACTAGCTAGAGAACGAAAGAAACAAAGTCTAGATTCGCAAGGTCCACTCCATGAATACCAGCCTATTTTACGACGACTAAAATCAAGGAAAAACTCATGCCAAAGGTACAAGATTTATCACACCTCCTTAGTTGTCTTATACTAGAGAAAGCTTGCACAGAACTCGATCTACTGCACGCAATTGACTTTGTCATTCAAACCGCTCTTTTCTGAAGGAACAATGTTTAATTATTTGAACTGAACATGTAAAGTACAGTCAGTAAGCTGTTGCTTATAAAGATCATTGCAAATTTGATACAAACTTAACTTATACTGATTACTTATTACCCCTAAATAGGAGATAAATAATTCAGAAGTATGTAGTATTGATTATTAATACCTATTCTTGTTAGATTAATTAAGCATTCTTTATTTTTTGAGCGCTGCTACCGATTTAACATAAAAATATCTCTTTTAGCACTTAACCATATTTATTTTGAGATAACCTTCCATCCAGATATCACATAGAGTACACAAATAAGACCAGAAGTAAAATAATAAAAA